>NC_134357.1:365204987-365504987 GCF_048569485.1 Anomaloglossus baeobatrachus
CTTTGCCCGATCCTCCTCTGTGTTAAGACCAGCATTGCTTACTTTTAAGTTTGACAGTTCAAATTAGAAATGTATTGTATAGTTCCTAGTTTCAGTGTCCTAAGCCCCAATTAAAAATCTGTGGCAAGACCTTTTATCCTTTTCATACAACTCTTGGGTAATCTCGGGTCAAGTGTCCAAGTGCAACTGCAGATGTACTGTATAGATGTGGGTAACACTGTATATAATGGAGAGAAAACATTAAATATCACTGTACAGTAAAATATTTGGAAAGTGTAGAAGGTTTTCAATCACTCTATGATTGGTCGGGATCTGACCTCTAGAATCTCCACAGATCCAGAAAAAATTGAATAAAGCAATGTGGCTGTGAGACTCGGTAGGGAAAAGTCAAGGGGACACAGAGCTAAATTAGCACCGTAGAGTCCACCGTTTTAACCCAAATTCAAACTCATGTATATAAATGTAGAAGTCAAGTGCAGGGCTGGACTTCTAAGTTGGTCACGAGTTTCTTGACCCAAACTTCTACAGTATCAGTGTAGAAGTCACAATTAAAACATAAAATTAATTCGGCCTTAAAATTGGTGGGAATTCAATTAGTTACACTCAATCGATTTGATAGAATGGTGGCATATCCTACTTAGTATTCTGTGCCATCCCTTAACTACCCCTTTGCCACAGTGAAGTCAGCACAGAGGTGATCAACGGTGCTTTCACACCACAAGGAATAAATAATAGTCACTTTTGGCCAGCCTAGTCCTTCTGAAACCTCTACACCCCCTGTAGTTTTATCCGTGCCTGGTTGGACATCTTACAAAAACTTGGAGCGTTTAATATGTGAGGTGTTTTCTGCACAGGAGGCATGATGTGGCTAAATGTGTTTTTATATCCAGAGGATCAAGAGGTCAGTAGCCAGGCAAGACTTAAACTACGTCATGGAAGTTAGAGTTGGAATAGGGGAAAAACAAACCTAGGAGATTGAGGAAAAAAAGAAGAAAAACAATTAGTTTTAGGCAGAACTATTCTAAATTATTTAAGATTGTGGTAAACATTGAAAAGGAACCAGCATGTCTAACGTAAAACTACTTCATAATAAATATTAATCACACTCCATTGAAATATTAGTTATTACCAGTGGAAAACATTTGTCATGTTACCTGAAAGTACCTTAAATGTCCTCCAGGCCTGTACTTTCAAATATTGGGTGGGTCTTGTAAAGTATTGCCAGACTACTTAAGTGTTTATAATTGCTGTTAATTGCTAAGTAGGAAGTGCAGTTCATGGCTTTCAGGATTAAACCTGGTAGGGAAAAAGATAGTCATCTGTACTACCGTAAACTGTTAATATGAAATGGTTAAGTATCATTAATGGTCCATTTAGACATACCAATACTCCAGGATCAAGGGCGTTCGTAGGAATGCTCATTCCCGAGTATCGGACCATCTAAACAGGCTGGCAGTAGCCCAATGACGGCAAAACGCTGTTGTGTCAGCTGCAAAAAATTATATATACGTGTGTACAGATATATAGATGTTGGTCTTGTGATAGAGTTCGGGGGAGAGTGTGGATCGGGGCTCCTAGACTGACCCTCATACTAGGTGGGCCCTGACTATCTCTTATCTCAGAGTTACCTTTGATGGTGAGGACGTCTGAGCCGCCAGCCAGACGCTGCTCCTGATCAGCCCTTATCTAATACCCTATTCCTCCCTACCCCATGGGGGTGGGCCAGGACAGGATCATGTTAACACCAACAAAGATAGACAAACCAAACTCTTATCATACAGCACGCTCACACAGAGTTACCAGACAACAAATGTTAAAAGGAAAACAAAGAGCAGGAAGGAAATAACCAGAAGAAAGGAGGAATTCCGCAGCACACCAAGCACCACACAGTAAATCACCAGTTACTGGAACTCAACAGCACACAGACTGGTTTAGCCAATAGCTATAGTTGGCATGGGAAAACACATTCCTCCATCATAAAAAGGCAGGGAGTAACAGTGATGGATCTTCCACATGTGATCCAACAGGTAACCTGCAGGCTAGCAGAAATTAATTCCTGCTAGTCCATTCACTAATTGGCACATGGTTGATCGATGCTCGAGCCTGCCTTTGCAACTCAGAAGCACCAGAGATAGCATAGTGAGAAATGTCAGAGTCTGGAGTCAGAACAACATGTGATGCAGCCATGACACTCCGCGAGTTTAGAGCCAAACACCGTGTGACAAGTCTCTACATTAGGCTGCTCTCAAATTAGAGAGGGGAGCCAGCACATCTGAGAGTGGCATGCATCAAATAAAAGTGTAAATTCACAGATTTATTCCAACTGTACTATAATACAAAATGAGATTTTTAGTAAATAATTGGTCAATTCTTTGAGCCACCCCTGCCAACGTCACGGCAAATCTCAATAGGGGGTTCCTATTCTATATCTTATATTTCATTGTGCCATGCGGCCTCCTAGATAAATTAAAAGCAGAACCATATCAGAGCAAAACATACCTGTGACCTTTATATAACCGCTTCCATGTTGCAAAAAGAGGCAACTGCGGATAAAAGGCAGCCCAGGTCCCAGCATGTGCAGCAGACACCACACACACCAGGACAATGTCAGAACTGACCTTCACAGTGCCAAACCAACAACCATAAATAAAGGCGAACCAGATCCAAGTATGGTGCTTAATTAGCAATTCCTGTGAAAAAGGGTGAGGCGGCTGAATGTGAACAGCCACCAACAGGAGGAATGTTTGCAAACCAACATCAGGCGTACATGGCATGCTCTCAAATTTGGTAGCAGAGACCCTGATTCCAGTGATCTGTAACTTACTGGGCTGCTTAGTGTAGTCTTTATAAAATGATTGTTTTATGAGCAGGAGATTATCACCAGAGGACTGGTAGTCCTCCATATGCATGAGCTATGTATAGTCCGGCCCCCTATTGGCAGCTTTCTATGTACACTGTGCATTGGTAGCTTTCTGCTCAGTGGTATGGGCAGGGTTATACAGAGCTCAGCATTCAGATAACTGCTAGATCAGAAGCAGTTAAAACCATTGTTAAAACTGCATCAACCAGCAAAATAAGGGATACATTACTGGAATTGGGGTCTCTGCTAATTTCAGATGGGGTAGCAAAACCCTTGTTGGCCGATTCTCTTTTGAAAGGTTTCATTAAGGGGGCTTTACACGCTGTGACATCGCTAATGCGAAGTCGTTGGGGTCACGGAATTTGTGACACACATCTGGCCGCATTAGCGATGCCGTTGTGTGTGACACCTATGAGCGATTTTTCATCGTCGCAAAAACGTTCAAAATCGCTCATCGGCGACATGGGGGTCCATTCTCGAATATCGTTACTGCAGCAGTAACGAAGTTGTTCCTGGTTCCTGCTGCAGCACACATCGCTCCGTGTGACACCGCAGGAACGAGGAAGCTCTCATTACCTGCCTCCCGGCCACAAGGCGGAAGGAAGGAGGTGGGCGGGATGTTACGTCCCGCTCATCTCCGCCCCTCCGCTTCTATTGGGCGACTGTTCAGTGACGCAGCTGTGACGTCGCTGTGATGCTGAATGAACCGCCCCCTTAGAAAGGAGGCTGTTCGCCGGTCACAGCGACGTCGCCGGGCAGGTAAGTACGTGTGACGGGTCTGGGCGATGTTGTGCGGCACGGGCAGCGATTTGTCCGTGTCGCACAACAGATGGGGGCGGGTACCCACGCTAGCGATATCGGTAATGATATCGCAGCGTGTAAAGCGGCCTTTATCCTGTAGAGCCACTACTCAATCAGTACTTTTGTTTTGGACAAGAATTGTTGACTGCTTTTTACTCTCCCACATTTCAAGAGGTTTTTAGCAGATTGTTATCCCTACTTTAAAGCCTCATACTTACAAGTATTTCTGAACTGTAATATGATAGTCGTTTCTGAACCTCCCTAGCACATCCATATGCCTCCCATGCAGTGATATACGGACACCATAAAGCAACATATGATTTTGACTTGATAGTGAGACACTGAATAAGACCTAAGGAAATAACTACCATTTCTCCCATTGAAAACTAGATGAGAAATGCTAAACTTCTTCTAAATAAATATTGTGAGAAAATGTACTGGTTTCTTTTAAGTCCATTTACTTAACTACTTAATTTTTTTTCTTAAAAGTTGCTTTTCACAGCCCTCCGGTGAAAATCAAAAAGGAACAGCCAAGCTCTTGTTCAGACCCCAGTCTTTCATGCAGCCAAAAACAGTTTCAGTATCGTAATGGGGAACAGTGCCTTTATGCCAGGTGAGGATTGTGGATGCTTTGCTCCATGGATAAAGTAAGGTTGGGCAGGCGATTACTAACTTGATGCAGTGGTTTAGGATTGCCGTTAACATTTTTGTTCTGTCTCTAGTGCCTATGACCAAACATCAAGACAAGTCAACATCAAGTCCCCAAATCAGGGTCCTCAAGTGTCCCCAATCCCTCACTTTTCCAGACAGGACCGAGGATATGTCAATCCACAGAGCTCATCACAGTCTGTTCAGTCTGGAGGATATCTCATGGAACATGGGTAAGTGTATCCAACCAGAAATGCCAGGACCATCAGAAGTTGAGTTCTTCTGATTTGGGATACTAAGGCACTAAATTCAAAATCTGTAGTCTTCTTCGAAATCTAGCCATACACAGCCCAAGCAGTTTACCATCAAATTCTGCCCCATCCAAAAAGAAAAAAAATGTTGCTTTTTCTTCTAACCCTTCTATTATAAATTTAGATCCCGGTACCAACAGCAGCTGCCCGAGATGTGCCACTCCTTTCCATCCACACAGAACATGAATAGGGAGTCTTCAGCTAACTACCAACGCCAGATGTCTGAGCCATGCCTTCAGTATCCACAGCAAAGCTTCAAACAGGAGTACCATGATCCCATGTATGACCAGGCAAGCAATATTGGAACCAGCAGGCCTCACCGGTACCAATCCAATGTGATAATCAAGCAGGAGCAAACAGACTATGCATATGATTCAGGTAAGACATATGGTGGATTAGTCAGGTTGGAATGACTTTTCATTACATACCTTCTTCCACTCCACACCTTAAAGAGGTTGTCCCATCTAAATCCATAAGTTTGCAGTCAATCTATGTGACTGCAGATTTGTGAATAGTCACATCACACGCACTATGTGCTGTGAGGACTCACCGGTGTCAGAGCCGGGAATAGCGGTCACATGGCTGTGAGTATAAGATATGCATATTACCGGCTAGAATCAAACTAGATGGGCACGGCCCCATATGAAATAAGAGAATTGCATACCTCTGATGTTGATGTGTTTTCTCCCGGTGGACATATGGCACTGCTGTCAAGTGACTGTTGGGAGACACAATGCCAACATAAGAGGGACATCTTCCATACGGGAGGCATGTGTGGATACTCTATGTGTAGACTTGCACTACTTTTTTTTCTTTAGAAAATAGGTGCTCAAAATTAATTTCTGGTTTGAAGTAGACAGTTGTGTATTTGGATTGTGTTCATGTGCCTTGCATGTGATAGTTTTGTGGGGGAACGGGGGACGTTCCAGGCTTTGCAACTGGTCATGGCTAAATTTTATTGGTTAAAAATACAACTTCAAATATACATTTGTACACTAGATGAATGACCAACAAATGGATCAAGAACAACAAACTTATGCGGGCGTAACACGAGACGATCTATCGTGCGATATGTCGGTGGGGTCACATCATAAGTGACGCACATCCGGCATCGTTATATATATCGTAGCGTGTGACAGCTACGAGCGACGGTGAACGAGCAAAAATACTCACCTTATTGTTGCTCGTTGACACGTCGCTCATTTTCAAAAAGTCGTTTCTTCTTCTCTGCGCCAATTGTTCATCGTACCCGGGGTAGCACACAGCTCCGTGTGACACCCCGGGAATGATGAACACAGCTTACCTGCGTCCCGCCGGCAATGAGGAATGAAGGAGGTGGGCGGGATGTTACGTCCCGCTCATCTCCGCCCCTCCGCATCTATTGGCCGGCCGCTGTGTAACGTCGCTGTGACGCTGAACGTCCCTCCCCCTTCAGGAAGTGGATGTTCGCCGTCCACAGCGACGTCGCTCAGCAGGTAAGTGCGTGTGACGGGGGTTTAACGACTTTGTGCGCCACGGGCAACTAATTGCCCATGACGCACAAACGACGGGGGCGGGTACGATCGCTCGTGCGATCGCACGATAGATCGTATCGTGTGACGTCCGCATTAGTTGATGGCAACATTAAGGCCCCTGCACATTCAATTGCCGATGGCTGATTGATCACTCGGCTGTCGGCTATCTCTCCTGAGTTCTCCATATACGTGAACTTTAGATTCAGCCAACTGTTCAAGTGCTTTCACAGAGGAAAGCGGAGAAAGACGTTGCCAGACATCTCCATCAGCAGCTTTCCTCCTATATAACCAAAGGAGACCTCCTTTATTGGGAGTCAGCAAGCCTTCATACACTTCAGTCTAATGTATATTGGGGCTATATTGAATGACATTGATGGATAGCCTTACAAGTATATTTAGTGATTGAAACATTAAAGTGTTACCTTTTACCTAAGGTGTTAATAAAGATACTCTGGTATATGTCCAAAGGTTCATTTTTTGGTATAAGAATAGAGGAAGAGGCTGCTTCAGTTATTGCTTTAAAGGGTTATTGACATTTCCAAGATCCTATCCCAATATGTAGTAAGTGGAATAATAATAATAACATGAAATACCTCCAATTAGAAGTGAAGTATAGTTCTCCTGATATACAATGTCTCTTACCTCATGTGCAGGGCATTGCAGCTTCATTATGCATGGTTACGTCCACACATATAGTGACAGTTACTCTTTGTCATAATCATGGATACCTAAGCTGTAATGCCCTGCACATGAGATAAGATAATCAGGAGAACTTTACTACATTTCTAATTGGGGACATATGCTAAAATCATTATCGTTCCACCTACTACATATTGGGATAGGATCTTGGAGATGGGAATATCCCTTTAAATCCTTGTATTCCTATTGCCTCCATGCAGTCTGTCTTCCCTACTAATGAGCTAATGTCTGTCTGGTGGATCGCGCACCGCGTCGCTACATACGGTGGAATGTAAATAAAACGGCTTGTTTCAGGCACCTATATGAATTAAGAAAAGTGTTAGAAAACTCCCAAGAATGGCTGGCCGTGAAGTGACACAGCCAGACCTGTCAGGAGCCTGGATTGTGTTAGAAATGGAGATTTCATTTCCTCCAGTTTCCTCTGCTCCTGGAAAGCTATAATGTATAGATGAATAAATGGTTTTGTCTGTATAGTGATACTTTTATGTGAGGTTTTGTCTTTAGTCTGGTGCTGATCTATGAAGTTAAGAGGCATTTATGACATCTTGACTATATATTACACATTTTTACTTTGTGATGTAATGCCAGGACTATATAGTGCTCTATATTTGTATTCAGACAATTGGGTGGATTCATCAGAACTGTTAAACTTTGTTGCCCATAGCAACCAATCACAGCAGAGCTTTTACTTTTTCCAAAGTAGCTTTAGAAATGAAAGCTGCACTCTGATTGGTTGCAACGGGGCAATAGTCCTAGCATTATTGTGAGACTTTATTGAAAAATTAGCCAATAGATCCTAATTGATTTAAAGGGTTTTTCTTGTACTTGCCAACTTTTGAGAAATAACTTTGTATAGATACACCCATCTGTTTCAGTTCACATTTGCACCCCTTCCTCACACATGGCATAAAAGCAATGGTAACCAAAATTATCATGCCACCTGCAGCCATGTGGAATACCATAGCACGGAGTACAGTTATCTGCAGTCCTATGTAACACTTAGCATCATATAGTGGTAGATACCAGTTCTATACAGTCGCTCTGCAGACTTCTTTTTTATGCAGTGGCTTTCTCCGTGATTGTAGCCACTGATTGCTTTTTTCTTGTCAATCCCGTCCTGACTGACATGACAACTTCAGCACTTTAGCCTTTGGGTTGTATGTGCTGTCACTGTGGGGACATACTAGTATGGCTGTATTGTGTATGTATAGTTTATAGTGTCCAATAGTGGAACTATATTGGTTAGCGCTATCCTTTTATATTTCCCAGTGGTCCTTTCCATTGTCAAAGAAGAATAAAGGGACATTAAATATGCAGAGTATAAAGCCATGCACGATGGACTTAAATGGGTAGTCCCATCTCCAAGATCCTATCCCAATATGTAATAATAATAATATTACGAAATACCTCCAATTAAAATTGTAGTATAGATCTCTTGATTTGCTATGCTGTTTACCTCATGTGCAGGGCATTGCAGGACTTTAGGTATCCATAGTTATCACCACTAGTAACTAACTAACTGTCACTATATGTGTTTGTATCCATGGATACCTAAGGTCCTGCAATGCCCTAAACATGAGGTAAGCGACATAGTGAATCAGAAGAACTATACTACATTTCTAATTGGAGGTAGTGCTATTATTATTAATATTACACCTACTACATATTGGGATAGGATCTTGAAGATGTGAACCCCCTTTAAAGATCGCTAGCTGCCTACTTTTACAATTAATGATAATTGCCGAGTGCATGGAATGAAAATTGGTCATACACTTGCAATAGTTGTTGGCCAAGTGCTCTACAGCCAGATGTAGGCATCTCTATTCCTGAGGTGAACAAAGGGTCTGTCCAGGGAAAACTTAATCTGTCAGATACTTGCTCTGTTTAAAGGGAACCTGTCAGGTCCCCTATGCGCGCCAACCCAGCAGCATTCACATGTGTATGCCAAAATTCCCACCATAACCAGCCCTGTGTAATGTTATTTACTAAAATCAATGTTAAGAAAATCATGTAAAAAGTGCGCTGTTGTTATGTAAATTAGGGACTTGACTAGTCACAGGGGCGTTTTTTCCCCCAGACTAGTCGGTCCTCTAACCATATTATCACACCCCTGTGGGCGTGATAACATGATTTCCACAAGTCGGTGTTATCACAGCTTCTGGAAATCGTGGGCTGCTCATTTCGGCAGCGTCTGCACTTCCGATCATGCACAGTGTACATCTCTGAAGTCTGCATGCGTATGTGAGGCTTCTGAGGCACACTGATTCAACCGAAATCAGCCGTGCTCATGTGCAAGACTTCCAGGAGCTGTGATGGCGCCGGCTCATGGAATGATAACATGGAAAGAGGGCTGACTAGTCTAGGCTATACAATGCCCTTTCGACTAGTGAAGGCCCTATTTAGAATAAGAACAGCCCACTTTATAAATGCTTTTGTTAAACATTGATTTTAGTAAATGGCATTATATAGGGCAGGGAATTTTGGCATACACATATGATCGGTGCTGAGTTGAAGGGCATAGAGGATCTGACAGGTTCCCTTTATAACGTTTGATAGATGTAAGCCCCCAGAGTCATCACATTTTCGTGGCATCTTGTTGAAGGCCATGGACACCTTTTTGATAAGACCAGTTTGTCTGCAATCTTCATTAAGCATCAGACCCCCTGATAAGTGCTGCGCAGTTCTGATCGAGGCTCAGGTTTTTCTCTTGTGGCAGTTGTTCCTTGCTATAGAAAAAAATAAAATGCTGGATATGAGGTCTGTGTATCCAGGGCGCTGCTGTCTTCACTTTCTTTTATGTAGTAAAATATATCGCAATCTACTCTTACTCCACATGCTTTCCTCTTTGTCTGTAACATTTTCTCTACTCTCCATAAAACTTCAGATGCTTTCCCCCCTGTCTGCTGCAGATCAATGTACAAACCCCCTCCTGCAGAGAAAGCCCTCAGAATCAGGAGCTCTGATAGATCGGTAACATCTTCCAAGAGCACTGAACTATATATACGTATATATATATATATATATATATGTGTGTGTGTATATGTATGTATGTGTATATATATGTAATATATATATATACCGGTGTGTGTGTGTGTATATACATGTGTGTGTATATGTATATGTATATGTATATATATATATATATATATATGTGTATATATATATATATATATATATATATATATATATATATATATATATATATAATATATGATCTCTCTGCTATAGCAGCATGTTCTACAGTTCTTACAGACATTGTATGGGGACAAGCTTTATAGGAATAGCTAGATGCTACATATTTTGCTAGACGTATAGTCAAGGACTCGGAGGTTTCCTTGAGATTATATGGACGTTATCAAGCGGGAGCCAGGAAACTTTTGCCCGGGTGTCCCCATTGACAAAGTTAAAAAATAACTGCAGCAGAGCCCGTCCATGTGTTGTGCGGCTGCACTTTCTTTACTGTCCCCTGACCTTGCATTTTCGAGCTCCAATTTTTCTGCATCCTCTATGGGGATTGCATTACGACCTTGAATTGTAGCTGGCTCCCTCCCACCTGCCTTCTAGTCACTAACACTCATACATGGGCTTCTCGCTTTCTGAATGGAGTCTGAGGAATTTCATTCACAAAATGGAGGACAAGAGAAAGACAAGAAGTCCCCGTAGGGCTGTTCTGGTGCCGGCTTACAAAACTCGGCTGCTTTTTCATAGGCAGCTGACATCATACCAGAAATATGGGCTGTCTTGCGGTAACACTATCTGTTACTGTATTTCTGCCCAAGGCTATTAAGGCGCTGGGAAAAAAAACATCCCTGCTATAGAGGTTACAAATACTCGACTGACACAACCAAACTGCAGCCTTAACATCTACATTTAAAGGAGAAGTTACACTAATAAGGAGGAAATTACGTGGAGGTCAGAAATGAAAATACTGATTCAGGTTCTCACCTTGGGAGTCTTAAGCCAAGACAGATGCAATTTGGGAGATCTTTTAGGTTTTGCATCACTTCTAGCTTTAAAATACAAGCCATGCATGATTAACCTATTATGTTTGTGGTTCGGCCAAGACATGGAGCTTTTAGGAACCTAATTATGGTCAATACCAGCTGGAGAACATTAATGCAAACGTTTTTTGTATAGGACAGGTCAGAGACTCGACCCATTCTAAGTTGCATGAATACATAATGGGTGATTGTGTAAAGTAACCTAGTGGTAAGGAATCTAACATGCTCTCATATTGGCTATTAAAATGGGGGCAAATTGGAATTGGGAAAAATTAAACTTTTTTTTCCCCTCCATTCCCCTTTTCTTGAGGATGCCCAAAGATTCTTGTTAAATATTTATACCCCACAAGATCTAATATTTGGGGACAGAAATCGGAATCTGATGGATAGTGAATAGGTGTTTGAACGCGGAACCAATAGATTGATATATCGTATCACTTCAAATGGCAGTAAATCTGGCAACCAATGGTGCACTTTAACTTTAGACAAAACTTGGGAATAAACTGCTTCAAGACACTTCTGACAGCTGCTTGTCTTTCCTTTCACCCATTAAAACATATACAAGCACACGTTCGGTTGAGTGTGCACATAAGGGGGAATCAGCAGAGGGAATAGAAAAGGGTTCAAGAAGCAGTTTTTATAAGGTCCTATAAATTCTAGCCATACAGCAGACCTGGACTCCACCATAAACCTACTTTCCCTTCTTGGTCCATCTATTGTGCATGACCAACAATAGACCATGTTCATAGAGGGAACCTGTCAGGTACAATATGCACCCAAAACCACGAGCAGTTCTTGGTGCATATTGCTATTCCCTGCCTAATCATCCCTGTATACACTAGCATAGATAAAGAGATCTTTAGAAACAGTATTTCTAAATATCCTTTATGATATGCTAATGAGCGCGGGGAGTAGTCGCAAGGGCATTAGTTCCTACTCTCATTTTACCCTTTTAGCATGTTAGCACACTCACAGGGGCATGCTAACATTCTATTCAATGCAGCATCACCAGCGGTGACACACGTACCTGTGTTCCCTGTCACCACTGATCCAAAGTTTCGGCACTTCCACTCATGCGCAAGAGACCTCTCTGAAGCCGGGACGTGTACACCCAGCTTCATACTGACTGGAAATGATGGAAGAAGAGCAGTGACAGCGGGCACAGGCACGCTCGGCACCGCTGGTGATGTTGCATTGAATAGCATGTTAGTACACCCCTGTGGGTTTACCATGCTAAGAGGGCGGAATGAGAGCAGAAACTAATGCCCTTGTGACTAGTCCCCTCGCTCATTAGCATATCATAAAAGATCTTTAGAAATGCTTTTTCTAAAGATCTCTTTACCTATGCTAGTGTATACAGGGAAGGTTAGGTAGAGATTAGTAATATGCAACCAGAACTGCTCATGGTTCTAGGTGCATATTACACCTGACAGGTTCCCTTTCACAATCCAACAATCTGCATCCCCTACATGTAAATATATTTTACATACCCCGTTCACATAAAAACTTTTTACTAAATTCTGCAGATTTTTTGGAGGACTTTCTTCCAAATTAAATGAAGTAGCAAGGTACTTATTTGAAAAAAGTTCTACCAGGGCAAGTCATGGATCTAAGCTGCAAGAAACCATAAATTTGATGGTTAGAACATAGCCTACTGGTAATTCCCAGTGTAGAGCACCTTGAGTACATTATAATTTTTGCCCACTGCCATCAGGTGTCCACATCTACGGGAATCTGGGATGAAGCACTTGTATAGTAGTCATATAACTTTATTTAACATTTTGGCTTATGTCGTAAACCACTGAATTTATTTTCTTTTATTTATTGTATCTAAAACATCTAAACAGCTGAGGTCCGTGGTAATGTAAACTCCAAAGGTATCAGAAACGGAAGCACAATTAGGATTTTCAGATGTGTTTACAATCCACTTCTACATTGATTTGGGCTAATATAAACCTACAGCACATCTGGCTAATTAACTTATTTGCCATGTGTATTTTTAGGAGATTTAGATTTGCACCAGATTTCTGATTTAGTGGAAGAACATTTGTGTGGTTACATTTACTTTTTTCCCTTTGATCAACTTATTTTTTTTTTTAACTTTTGTTTCATTCCTTCTTGACAGATGTTCCTGGCTGTCAGTCCATGTACAGGAATGTGGAAGGCTACCCAAACTTGGATGGTAATTGTGACTTGTGTATTATATTTGTGTCTTTTTATATAGTTAGCCTTTTTATGAAAGTGGGATGTCCTATTCCTAAATAGAAGCTCTGATTGTAGGGTGGAGATGTCAGATATATCACATAACATGTTTTTGAAAGGGTATATGATGGTCATGAACCGTCACTGAGCACAATACAACTTCTATATCAAGATCCCTGGACATAAACTAATTGAGATACACTATAAATTCGTAGGATTTGTGTTAAAGTAAAATATTTGTTGGGACGTACAAATTAATTTACCAAACTTTTATTTTTTTTACTATATATACTTCTTTTTACTGTTCTTCTACCATTATGTTAACAGCAAAGGTGTTAGTAGGATTATAATTAAAGATGCAATCCTACTAAGTCTGTTCCCATTTTTCTTCTAGGTTATGGTTATGAAAAGCCCATGAGAAGTTTTACTGATGATGCTTGTGTTGTGCCAGAAAAATTTGAAGGTTAGTGTTTAATATCCCATATGCTCTTACATTGGTAAATATAATAAACTAGCTGTACTACCCGGCTTCGCCCGGGTTAATAACTGTTGTTAACAAAATAGAATGTGTTAACAAAAATTTATTCTGCACACAATATCCGCTGCCCGGGATAGTAACTGTGTCTGTTTCTCTCCCATTCTCTGTCTGTCTCCCCCTCTGTATTTATCTCTCTGTCTCTCTCTCTATCTCTTTGTCTGTCTCTTTACCTGTCTTTGTCTGTCTCTTACCCTGTCTGTCTTTCCCTCTCTTTCCCTGTCTGTCTGTTTCCCTGTGGCTGTCTCTTTGTCTGTCTGTCTCTTTGTCTGTCTGTCTCTTAACCTGTCTCTCTCTTTCCCTCTCTTTCCCTGTCAGTCTGTCTCTTTGTCTGTGTCTGTCTCTTTGTGTCTGTCTCTTATCCTGTCTATGTCTGTTTCTTACCCTGTCTGTGTCTGTCTCTTTCCCTGGCTGCACTGTGACACGCCAACATTCCATATAAGGGCATGGCTGCACATTCTTCTGAAGTTCTGGCTGCACTGTGGCTCCCAGCTCCATTCGCTTTAATGGAGGCAGGTTTTTTGGCGAATAACTCTAAAGCGCAGGGTTAAAATTTCCCCTCAAAACATAGCCTATGACGCTCTCGGGGTCCAGACGTGTGAGTGTGCAAAATTTTGTGGCTGTAGCTGCGACAGTACAGATGCCAATCCTGGACAGACATGCATACACACACACACACACACACACACACACACACACACCCACCCACACTCAGCTTTATATATTAGATTGGAAAGTAAATTCAAGCTTCATGTCCTAAACTTACAAATGATCCTTCGGTCCACATTGCCTTTGCTGTTTGTTGGTTCCCTATGCCTAATGACCAAGTGTCTATATACAAATGTTGTGGACATACCATATTTTTGGTTTATAAGATGCACCGGACAATAAGATGCACCTAAGTTTTAGCAGAAGAGAATAGGAAAAAACATTCTAAGCAAAGAATGCGGTCATGACACACTGTTATGATGGATGGGGAGGCGCATTTGCTGATGATGCTATTATTAGGATTATGACCCCCAATTCTGTAATTAATGTCCCCCATCTGGGCATGTCCAGATATATACTGTATGTCCTCCATCCTGGTGCATATACCATAATACTGGCATATATGTTCCCCATCATGGCCCTATCCTGGTATATATGTTCTCCATCAAGGGCCCATCTTTGTATATATGTTCTCCATCATGGGTACGTCCTGGTACATATGTTGCCCATCCTGGTACACATCTCTCCCATCCTAATACATATGTCCCCAACCCTGGTATATATGTCCTTCATCATGGACCTATTCTGGTATATATGTCCCTCATCATAGGCCCATCCTAGTATATAGGTCCAGCATCCTGGTATATGTCCCTAATCCTGGTATATTTGTCCCTCATCTTGGTATATAGGTTCCTTATCATGGACCCATAATGGTATATATGCCTCTCGTTATGCTGCACACACACAAAAAAAAAACAATTATACTCACCTTCCCTCGGCTCCCCGTAGCGCGATGTCCTTTTTTGATTTGGTATATATGTCCCTCATCATGGGCCGATCCTGGTATACATGTCCCTAATCATGGGCCCATCCTGGTTTATATATCCCTCATTATGGGCCCATCCTAGTATATATGTCTCTCATCATTGGCCCATCCTAATATATAGGTCCACCATCCTGGCATATGTCCCTAATCCATGTATATTTGTCCTTCATCCTGGTATATAGGTTCGCTATCATGGCCCTATCCTGGTATATATACCGTTATGCTGCATACACAAAAAAGAAGAAATGATTATAGTCACCTTCCCTCGGCTCCCCGTAGCGCGATGTCCTTTTTTGATTTCCCAGCATCCTATGTCACTACAAATTTCTGGAGGACAGGAGCGTCTCAGCTGCATAGAAATACATGAAGCTGCGCGGCTCATGTCAAGACAAGAGGCGGCCAGCCTAAGCTGTGCGATGCGATCCTCGCGTGATTCACACGCAAGTGTGACTCCAGCCTCATAGTCCGAAAAATAGTGTACTTTTTTTCCTTGTCTTGCCCAAGGTGATTAACAGACCAACCACTGTGGACGGGAACTAAAAAAGCTTCCTAATATGTTCTTGTTACCTAAAGAGTTCAGTAAACATGGGAGTATATTTTGGTAAAGGAGGAATTGTATAATTTGAGTTGAAATGGAATAAATATAATAATACTTAAGCGAAACACATGAAAATTATGTTTTATATCATATGCTGATGCTGTATTTGACCTGACCTTTTGTGGAATTGCAGCAGGAGATATCAAACAAGAAGTTGGAACCTATAGAGATGGACCTCCATATCAAAGACGAGGATCCTTGCAGCTATGGCAGTTCCTTGTGGCTCTGTTAGATGATCCCTCGAACTCTCACTTCATCGCTTGGACAGGTCGGGGCATGGAGTTCAAGTTGATAGAACCAGAAGAGGTAAGTGTTCCCATTCTGAATGATGTATTTGCTTTATACCATGTGTACATTTTGATGCATTTTTAGTAAGATTTTTTTCCTTATTTTTAGATTTTTTATTATAGACGGTGTACATTTTTCCCTTAATGGCAAGGACTACTTTTTTGTAAATCAGTGGTTTAAATGAGCAGCCACAAGACTGTGTGGTCTGCTCTCTATTCAACCATAAAAAACTGTCTTATTAGCTAAGATGGACAAATATATTTGAGTGGAATTTAATTTTACCCATATTGTTGAACGATCCATATTCCCTTATTCTCTAGAATTATTTTTTTCACTTTAGCCTGGACTTCCAGATGCAAACAGGCCTCGGAGGACACTGCCCATGGTTGTGACATATTTCACAGCACACAGTGACTTCCGAGCCCTGATCGCAACCAGAAGACTGGCTCACAGTGAAGACACCAGAGATGCGTACCTGATGGCAGGTAGTATTTATTTAGCTAGAAGAAAGGCCTACAGTGAAGACACCAGAGATGCGTACCTGGTGGCAGGTAGTATTTATTTAGCCAGAAGAAAGGCCTACAGTGAAGACACCAGAGATGCGTACCTGGTGGCAGGTAGTATTTATTTAGCCAGAAGAAAGGCCTACAGTGAAGACACCAGAGATGCGTACCTGGTGGCAGGTAGTATTTATTTAGCCAGAAGAAAGGCCTACAGTGAAGACACCAGAGATGAGTACCTGGTGGCAGGTAGTATTATTTAGCTGGAAGATGCACATTTTAAGGTTGTTTTACCAAGATTTAGATTAGTCTTAAGGTCTGATCAGTCTTCCGGAAGCCAACGTAAAACCATGTTTTCCCCCTCCAGTGTTAATGAATACTTGAAACTAGAGGATGGAATGATCGACTTTGATTTACCTCTAGTAGTTTCTCCAACTTTCACCTAACTTTATAAATGGAAACAATTTAAAGGGAACCTGAACAACGATGCCTACTACCCCTTCTGATTTTTTTTTATTATTCCACGAACATAAACAAATCCAAGGGTCCAAAACAAATTTGCCACAATGTGTCCTACAATAAAGTAAATATACCATAAATCACTTGCAGTAGTAGTTGTGATAATGTCAAATTTCTTCTAATCTTAAGAAATTCTAGCTAATCTAACCTTTTCTTTTGCCTCCACCCAAGCTTGTCCATACAACTGGATTAGTTGTCTTCTTTTCTCAAATGTCACAGTTGGGTGAGCCTATGCAGTATCAGCCTGGGCAAGCTGAAAGGTCTTGTATGCCTAGAGGCAATAAATACAAAGTATGAAAGAAAGGAAGAAAATGATTGTTGTTGAGTTAACCTCTTTCTAGCTATTCAGTCTTATTAGAGTCTATTTTGACGCTTGTGACCTATTTTTGCAGGTTGCCAGACTTTGGGGCATGCAGAAAAACCGGCCAGCCATGAACTATGACAAGCTCAGTCGGTCTCTGCGTTATTATTATGAGAAGGGAATTATGCAAAAAGTAAGTATAGAAAAGCAAACATTGTTTTTTTTTACCCTTTGCTGCCTATTTTGGGTAGACCAGTAGATAATAATAGACAAAGTTATTTTATGGGCTCTGTCAACTTTTTTTAGCCTGCTTAACCCCTTCCTGACCTATGATGTACTGGAACGTCATAGGTTGTGTCCTTGCATTTGATGCAAGGAGCCCGCATCTTTCCCTACTCATGTCTGCTGATCTGATTAACCAACATATGCCTCTAACAGCTGCTGGTGGATTGGATCTGCTCGCCACCGTTAACTATTTAAATCTCCCTATCAATCTCTGACACTGGCATTTAACATGCACCGGTGGGAAGCACGTCATTCTCTGCTCCCATCAGGGCTCCCGTGACGTCAGCGCATTGCGCCGATGGGTTGTCATGACAGGCAGGGATCAGCTGATGACACCTGTATCTGTCATGATGAACTGCCTGTAAACGCTGGCTGACGGAGACTGTCTGAGAAAAATATCGCAACATGTGGTGATTTGACCCGGAAATCGGATCTCATTCAAGTATTTTGCATTTGCATTTTATGATATTTTATCAGTGTTAAAGAAACATTAAATGATCAAATGCTAGAAATAAGGATCTGGTACTTTGTGCTGTTTAGGCTTTGTTCACACTCAGCATTTTTTTAGCAGTGGTTTTTGGGTGCGGATTAATGCAGTATGTCTACAGTACTTGTTTAAGGATATGATGACACTAGTGCCTTTTTTCTGCCGCCAAAACCTGCTCTTTAGGCAGTAAAAAAGCTGCTTCCAGAAAAACGGGTTTTGCTGTTTCTTGTTGCGTTTTTTGGCTGTGTTTTTGGTTTGTCATTTGTCTACACTATATGTTTAATAAAGTTAGTGTTATTCACCCCGTAACAGCAAAAACACATCCGTTGCGTTTTTGCACACTCATTACTTGCAATGGTGAAAAAAACTCTGCAAAAACTCTGAAATAATTGCCATGTTGCTTCTTTCAAAAATGCAGCAGTTTTCCATTTCAGTCACAAAAAAAGTGTGTATGAGATTTCTGAAGCTCACAGTCTTTCCTGGTTCTGTAAGGCACTGTGCGCACTGTGCAGTTTTTGATGTGTTTTTGGTGGAGTTTATTGTGCAGTTCGTTGCCCAAATTTGCATCTCTATCCTTACCCCAGCAAAGTCAATGAGAATGCTGAAGTGCTGTGCACACACTGCTTCTTTTTTCCTTCCAATTTTTGGTGCAGAAAAAAGAAGCAGCTGTGTTTTCAGCCTTTCCAGCTATTTAAGGGCTCATGCGCACGTAACTGCTGAATATTCTGCAGTGATTTGACAGCACATGTGCGTGTCAAATCGCTGCAGAAACACTGCATAATGGATGCAGTTTTTCTGTCCACCATAGACAGAGTGGGAGCTGCATCCATAGCGCACAAATTAATTGACATGCTCATTTTATGAACGCACGGATTTGGGTCAAAATTTTAGCACCCAAATCGCTGCGTTCATAAAAGCATCGTGCGCACGTCTCATGCACAATCTCCATAGATTGTGCAGGGGACGCATGCATTTACGCTGAAGTGCTATATGCAGCGTAAATGCATGCAATTATGCAACGTGCGCACGACCCCTTATACAACAAAAAAAAGCACCAAAAAACTCACCAAAAATGCATGCGTTTTTGGTGCATTTTTCAACCACAAGGTGGGTTTGTTGGTGCAGAAAATTTCTGCAGCGTGCACACATACCCTAAGGCTGTTTGCGCACGCTGAGTTTTTTGTTGCGGATTTGGTGCTGTTTTGGTACAGTTTTATCACAAATCTGCATGTCTATCCTTATGCCAGCAAAGTCTATAAGAATTCTGAAGTGCTGTGCTCACATTGCTTCTTTTTTCCTTGCAGTTTTGTGTGCAGGAAAAATCTGGACAATGTCAATTTTTGGAGTATTTTTTCCTGCTTTTTTTGATTTAACAAAAACATTTATAGCACAAAAACGCACCTAAAAACGTATGTTTTTTGGTGCGTTTTTTTGCCACGAGGTGCATTTTTGTTGATGCAGAAAATATTTGCACCTAATCTGCAGCTTGAGCACATACCCTAAAAAGCAGCTTTTAGGCTGTGTGCGCATGTTGCGTCGTGTCCCTGCAGAAATTTCTGCAGGGATTTGACAGCACATGTGCGCGTCAAATCGCTGCAGAAACACTGCATAATGAATGCAGTATTTCTGCAGAAAAAAAGCCGATTTCATGCGCTCTGGATGCAGCCTCTCCCATAGACAGAGCGGGAGCTACATCCAAAGCGCACGGAATAATTGACATGTTGCTTTTTAGAACGCAGCGATTTGGAACAAAATGTTGGCGTCCAAATCGCTGCGCTCTGAAACGCAACGTGCACATGGATTATGCACAATCTTCATAGATTGTACTGGGGACGCAGGTCACATGCATTTACGCTGCGGTGCAATACGCAGCGTAAATGCATGAAATTCGGCAACGTGCGCACGAGCCCTACATTTGCATAAAACTCATGAAAAAGAACTGCAAATAAACGTAGCACAAACACAACATGTGAACATAGCCTAATAGAGTTAGGTTTTGCAGAATTTTTGGTGAATAAAACTGTATGTTTTTTTTTGTGTTTTTCATATTCTCATTTCCTTCTATGGCTAAAAAAAAAACCGCTGTAAAAATGCTGCAGATTTCAAAAACATCGCAGTTCTCAAATTCACTTAGGGAAAAAAAAGCAGAAGTTCTGATGGTACTGTAAAATGCAGCTTCTTACATAAAACATGCTGTAAAATCGCTCCGTGTGAACACAGCCTTAGGCTATTTGTGCACGCTGCGTTTTTGTGTGACCACAAAGATGCAGCGTTTTGGGCAGGTAAAAAACGCACAAAAACTCATCAAAAAACGAATGAGTTTTTGCGCGTTTTTGCTGCGCTTTTGTTGCTGCGATTTCTCCAATGCATTGCATGGGTGAAAAACGCTAGCAAAACGCAGAAATAATTGACATGTTGCTACTTTGTGGTCACCACAAAAACGCACCTAAAGCAAAACTGCACTGTGCGGACAGCAAAAATGAAAACTCATAGACTTTGCTGGGGAAAGAAAGTCATGCAGTTTTAGAACCAAAAACGCACCCGAAAAACGCGCAAAAAAGCACCATGTGCACGTAGGCTTACTGTCTGATAGTTCAGTGGGGTTTTTAGGTATTTTTGTGTGTGCGAACCTCTTTAACAAATGTATTTTGTCTTATTCTAGGTGGCTGGCGAGCGTTACGTCTACAAGTTTGTGTGTGAACCTGAAGCTCTATTTTCCTTGGCTTTTCCTGACAATCAACGTCCTGCCTTGAAATCCGAGTTTGACCGACAAATCAGCGAAGAAGACACTGTCCCTTTGTCACACCTGGATGAAGGCGGCATGTACCTTCAAGACGTGGGAACGGTCCCTTCCCAAAACTATAAAGGCAGCTACAATTACTAGACGTGGCTGCCGTGTAATCTTGTACATATGGATACATTTTGTTAGGAATCATATGAATGTAGATGCTTTTTTGTTTGTTTTTATTGCCAGAACCTGGTGTTTTTAAGCAACATGGACTCTAGCGGGTAGGTGCTGAAGATACCGCTGTTAGTTATTAAAACCCAGGTTATATTTGGGCGTTTGTAACATGGCCTTTCAAGATACACTCCTTGGCTGTGGTGTATTTGAGCACCAAGTTTTAGATTTCTCTTAATACGGCTAAGCTTGTTAATGATTGATTTCAGGAAATGCATGTTCTCCAGCATCGAGCATTGAAGACAAAATCCTTTCCTTCAGTCTTTTTTTTATTTTTTTGTTAAAGTGGCATTTAGTTTTTGGGGGGGGGGGTATTTTTCCTTGGAAAGGATTTTGTTGAGTGGATTTCAGCAAAGACCGCATCAAACCAGTGCAATAATCCAGGGATCTACCAATGCTTTTGTTTTCTGCCTTTTGAAATTAAACTGTTTGAAGAAATCCCGTCTTGCTATGTCTGCCATGTATATTGAATGTGATTTATTATCTTTTTTTATTATTTTTTTTTACACACACACACACACACACACACACACATATATAGAAATATATATATATATATATAGATATATATATATATATATATATATATATACTAGCTGTACTACCCGGCTTCGCCCGGGTTAATGACTGCTGTTAACAAAATAGAATGTATTAACAAAAATGTATTCTGCACACAAAAACCACAAAACAAATAGATATAAATGTAATTATAATGTCTGTCTCCCCCTCTGTATATATTTCTCTGTCTCTCTTTGTCTGTCTGTCTCTTTCCCTGTCTGTCTATTTATCTCTGTCTCTTTTCCTGTCTGTCTCATTCCCTCTCTTTCCCTATCTGTCTCTTTCCCTATCTGTCTCTTTCCCTATCTGTCTCTTTCCCTATCTGTCTCTTTCCCTATCTGTCTCTTTCCCTATCTGTCTCTTTCCCTATCTGTCTCTTTCCCTATCTGTCTCTTTCCCTATCTGTCTCTTACCCTGTCTGTCTCTTTCCCTCTCATTCCCTGTCTGTCTGTTTCCCTGTGTCTGTCTCTGTCTGTCTCTTTGTGTCTGTTTCTTACCCTGTCCGTGTCTGCCTCTTTCCCTGTCTGTGTCTGTCTCTTTCCCTAGCTGCATTGTGACACACCAACATTCCATATAAGGGCGTGGCTGTGCATTCTTCTGAAGTTCTGGCTGCACTGTGGCTCCCAGCTCCATTCGCTTTAATGGAGGCAGGTTTTTTGGTGATTAACTGTAAAGCGCGGGTTTAAAATTTCCCCTCAAAACATAGCCTATGACGCTCTCGGGGTCCAGAAGTGTGAGTGTGCAAAATTTTGTGGCTGTAGCTGCGACGGTGCAGATGCCAATCCCGGACACACACACACACACACACACACACACACACACACACACACTCAGCTTTATATATTAGATATATTCTGTCCTGATTAGAAGCCAACAAATTATATTTTTCTGATATTTTTATTTTTTTTACCCTTGTAAACTAATGGGTAGCCAAAAGGGCTGTTCAGGATACATAAGGCTATGCTTTTTGTCCATGGCTCGTGACTGGTATTGTATCTCAGCCCCAGTTATATGTCTAGGGTTGATCTTCAATACGAGACTGAACCCATGGATAGACGTTGCAATACAAGACACATACCATGCAAAAATGTGCTGCTGTTCCTGGAAAGCAGACATTCCATTCCAGGATTAGAATAGTCATTTATAATGGCCGTACACATAACATATTTGTCAGCTGGTAAATGCTTTGCATTGCTCTTCCCTCACATAATGCAATTTGTCCATTTAAAGGGCTGGATTTGCAGCTCAGTGGCTGGGTTGCCCCAACATGCATTGTGTCAAGAGTTGTGGCAATGTTTGTTTGAAGAAAGCAACCATGTTTTCCTTCCCAGACAACCCCATTAAACTGATTGTCTACTACTAGGACAACCCCTTCTCATTCCCCATGTTTGGCCCATTAAAATTAAAAAGCTGACACTCACTTCCAGTGCCAGTGCCGTTCCAAAGTGTCGGAACTCACATTCTTGGGCTCACTTGAGGTTGTGAGGCCCCGTTCATAGGAGGGGAGTATAATTTTTTTTATTTTAATGAAGCCAAACATGAGGAATGAGAAAGCTGTCCAAGTTGTTGACAACCCTTTTAAGGTATGTCTGTATTTTTGACACTGCAACTTGGACAACCCCTTCTCATTCCCCATATTAGGTCCCAATGAAAATAAAGCTTATACACCCCTCCAGTCCACAGGGCTCGCATGATGAGATGACCTTACATGAGTCCGGGTACCCAAGTGCTGACACCGTTGGAACGGTGTTGGCACCGGAGATGAGTGTAGGCTTTTTTTTATTTTAATGGGGCCAAACATTGGGAATGAAAAAATTGTGGACAACCCCTTTAAGGTATGTCTATGTTATCGACACTGCATTTATTTTTTTCCTAATCCTTTTTTTTCTCTGTGATGTTATGTTCAACATAAAGCTTTCTATTTCACACTTCCTGGTAAGTTTAATAAAACTTTGATAGTCATGTGTCCTTTACATACCGTATTTTTCAGACTATAAGATGCAGCGGACCATAAGACGCACCCTGGTTTAGAGGAAAATAATATTCAGCGCTGAGAGATGGGCGGGAGGATGGGTGTGCATATGAAATGAGCGGGCCCACGTGGTCACAGCAGTCGCTGCTGCAGCCTGCTCATGCCCCCGATGACCCGCAGCACCCTCATTCCCCGCAGCCCTACATTCAGACTATAAGACGCACCCCCCACTTTCCCTCAACATTTGGGAGAAAAAAAGAGTGTCTTATAGTCCGAAAAATACGGTATGTTTTTAGTGCATTTTCACAGCGGAAACGCACTATAAACTCACATATGTTTTTTACTTGTCGGCTTCCGCATCTAATAGAATACTATAGGTAAAATCTGCACTCAAACCCCGCGTACTTGCAAGAGACACGGACATGTTACGGATTTACAAAATGCAGCATCCAAAAAAAAAATCAGAGAAACAAAACAATGGACATAAGATTTCTATAAATCCCATCCACTTTGCTTGAACTGTAAGACGTTGCTTTTTGCTCAGTGAGTGCCCGACGTTAAAATCTCATTGTGGGAACATAAAGGTAACCTGTTATGTAAAAAAAAATGGCTATTAACGTGGAGATGTTGGTGAATAGTGTTCTAACTACATGCGACCTGAGAAACCCCCCCCCCCCCCTGCTGGGAGGAATTTTTCCTTCCTGCAGCCTCAGGCTTTTAGTCATACGGGCACTATACTGTTACAATGCTGAACCAGTTGTGTGCAGTTACAGCTGCTGCCCACTGTGCACGGAGCTATGACTGACACCACGCCGGCCACCTCTATGAATGAAGGAGCAAAGCTACCGGGAGGAATATGGTTAATTTCTTCCTGGCAGTGGGGCTCAGTGCAGTGGCCGCACTGCGTCAGAACGCTATTACTTTGCAGATTAACCACCATATATGCAAGTTAATAGCGTTTACCTACATGGCAGGTTCCCTTTTACCTTAGTGTGATATTAAAATCTTAAATGGGTCAGTTGTGTAATTCATAGCAGATTTCACCCCTTTTGCAATGGAAAAAGGGAAATCTGCAGCAAAATCCATTTGTAGCAGACTTTAGTAAGCTACAGCAAGTAAGTCACTTTGGCCGTCTCACTGTTCCTATCTGGCCCAGGACAGCAAGAGTGCTAGAAACTGTAGCCCCCTCTCCACCTACATCTAACATTTCAATTACACAGAATTCCTCAGGATGAAGATACTGTTGGAGGAGCCAGCTTTCAGCCGAATGTGAGGGATAATACTGTGGGGGCCATCATTTGATGTGTGGGGGGAGGATTATCATACTGAGTTATGAGAGCTATCATACTGTATGGTTGTGATCAAACTGTGTTGGGGTCATACTGCGGGGTATAATTCTGTATCTGGAGTCTGAAGTCCATCATGTTGTGTTGGGTGCTGAGGGTATAATACTGTGGGATTAATCATTTTGTGTTTGAGGGCTTTGGGAGATCATAATGTGTTGGAGGACCATCATACTATGTATAGGGGGCTGTGATGTCCATAATATATTGATTGGGAGCTATGGGGATCGTACTATGTTGGAGGACCATCATACTATGTATAGAGGAATATGATGTCCATAATGTATTATTTGGCTGCTATGGGGATCATACTATGTTGGAGGACCATAATACTATGTATAGGGGGATGTGAGGTCCATAATTTATTATTTGGCTGCTATGGGGATCATACTATGTTGGAGGACCATCATACTATGTATAGGGGGATATGATGTCCATAATGTATTGATTCGGGGCTATGGGGATCATACTGTGTTGGAGGACCATCATGCTATGTATAGGGGATGTGAGGTCCATAATTTATTATTTGGCTGCTATGGGGATCATACTATGTTGGAGGACCATAATACTATGTAAAGGGGGATATGATGTCCATAATATATTGATTCGGGGCTATGGTGGATCATACTGTGAGGGCTATTGTTCTGTATCTAGGGAGGTGTAGGGTATCATAGTGTGTGGGTATCATCATTCTATATGTGCGATCATACTTTTTGGGGGTTCTGTGGAAGCCATCATATTGTGGGGAGCTGTGAACGTCATCATACTGTTTGCAGAGCTGTAAGGGATCATACTTATTGTGGCCATTATACTGTGTCTGGTATCATACTTTGGAGCGACTGTGGGGCTCATACTTTGCATTAAGGGGCTATAAGGTCCAGTACACTGTGTGTGGGGGTTGTGGGGACATCATACTGATTATGGAGTAGCTATTGATCATAGTACAGGAACTGAAAAACAAGAGCAGTTTGATATTCTGCTTTTTATAATTTTTTTTATGAAAAGCTGTAAAATTGTATGGTTTTGATCTACTAAATACTAAACAATAAAATTAATTATAAGATATAAGCTTATCACAATATTGAAAATAATTTCAACGTATTGGTTCAGCCCTCTGCCACAGACACAGTCTTTCAAGTTACCCCCTCGGGAAAATTATATTGCCCACCCCTGGTTTGCAGAGAGTGCAAATAATAAGCTGCCTAAAATTCACAGTATGTAAATTTGCCCTTAGGTTGCATTTACAGTGGCCGATTACATAACTGTCGATCGCCGATGGTTTAATGGTCTGTTTAACAATCGCTGTATGTTTTGAAAGTGCGGTCGAGTTGTTCAACAATTGTTTTGTGAGGAAAGAATGTCATTGTTCTCAGCAGAATATGTCATGTTCACACAAGCTTCACCCACCAAATGTACATTTTGCTCATTCATTGGGTGATTGGTGACCTGGTTGGATCAATGGATAATTGGTAAACGAGCTGTCTTAGGCCTCCTTCACATGTTTGTGCAAAACACTAACGTTTTACATGGGCATGCGTAATCACGTGTTTTGTTCTACGTGTGCTGTCCCTGTGCTATTCGTTTGACATCCAGATAGCACACACATGGAGAGCATGAGCTGATATACTTACCTGCCTCTGTCGCTGCTGTCTCCCACGCTGCTGTAACTTCTGGGTCCGCTGTCAGTGCAGTGAATATGCAATGAGGATAATGAGCGGGCCCGGAAGTAACAGCAGAGGCAGAGACAGCACGCGCAGGAGTCAGGTCATTATAAAAATTCTTTATTTTTATATGACCTGTGTTTTCTCTGGTACGTGTCACACGGAAGTCCATCCCCATGTGGAGCACATAAGTGTGCACAAACCCATTTATTTTAATGGCTCTACATGTGTCTGTGTCTTCTGTACATGTGAAAATGGACATCATACATACCAGAGACACAGATGAGTGAAGGAGGCCTTAGGAACACTCATTCACTCATATTTTTCACAAGGTGTATTTTTGCTGCATTAAACAAAACAAAAAAAAAAATCACAGTTCCAGAAAAGGCTATGAGATTTCTAGAAATATAATGTGAAATATGCTTTGTTAAGCAACATAAATTGGCCTGCAGTATAATTTTTTTTTTTACATTTTCACATGTTATTTTTCTCTTGCGGTAAATATGCATCTTATTTACAGATTCTACAGATGAGGAAAATCCAAAGATAAAAAAATGCAGCATTTACACTATAAGTGGCCATTTTCTCACTATTGTGAAGCCCATAAAATGTCCATCTCTACTATCTTTTAGTAATAAAACTATGCCAAATGTAGATATTAAGGGCACCTGATTCTAAACCAAAGCCAATGTGGTTAAAGGATATTAAGCTTCGAAGGACGGATTAAACCTTAATCTTCTCGTTAAAGACTAATCAGTTAGTTAATCCCTATTTACCGTACAGTGTAATCTTCTTAACACAATTAAATTTAATTTTTTTTCTTTGCGGACAAGCAAGAGTGATTTTTCTTTTTCTTGCTTTGAATCTATTGAGAAAGATGAATGAGACATAAGAGAACAGGTCACTTATTGCTTAAATAAATATCCCCAAAATTTCATTCCTTTCTTCCGCCACACACACACACACACACACACACACTACCCCCAAGTAATAAATGCTATTTACATGCAGGTGTACAAGTGTCAAAGGCAAATTGCTGTGTTAGGCCCCCTTCAAACAATCGTGCAAAAAACAAACATTTTGAATAGTGCATTGTGGAGTTCCGTGGGTCATCCGTGTGTCAGTGTGTGTGTGTCATCAGTGTGTTATCCGTGCGACATTTGGATAGCACATGGACAGCATGAACTTGTATACTTACCTGTCTCCGGCATTGCTGTGGCTTCAGTGTCCGCAATCAGTGCAGTGAATATTCATGAGGCATAATGAGTGGAACCCGGAAGCAACAGCAGCGCCGGAGACAGCAGGGTTGGAGACAGGTAAGTATAAAAATCCATTTAATTTCAGTGAGGCGTCCTCCGGTACGTTTCACACAGATCACATCAGTGTGCAGTTTATGTGACACCCGTACTGCCGGTCAAAAAACAGACATGTCACCCTGTGGAGCACACGGACATGTACATGCTCTGCATGGACACATGGTCCATGTCAAAACCCATTGAATTTAATAGTGAGTGACTGCACGGAGAATAGAACTGAAGAAATAGTTATCCATTACTGGATAACACCAGCTTAATCCATTCAGAACCTTAATTAAAATAAACAGTGTATACTCATCACCTGCAAGAATGCTTTTCCCCAGAAATGTTGTGACATTGTTTTGTCACGTTCTGCTGCAGCCAATGATCTGTTGCTTTTTCAGTTACTGTTCATTAAAGGGGTTGTACCACAAACAAAGTTAATTTTAATCAATAGATTTTGGCATAATAATAAATTAAACAATTGGATGTGATTAACAAAAATGTTCCTGTGCTGAGATAATCTTATAAATAGGCCCCTGCTATGTACTATGTAATGGCCGTGTCTGACTGAGCAGGAGCAAAAGAGTAGCCAGACATTGCAGTTGGGGATTATTCTTTCTTTGAGGTAAAACATGGCTTAAAAACAGGAAGGGAAATGCTTTACCTTACACAAAGATTCAGCAGTGATCCTGTGCTGTAATGTCTATATACTGTCTTTTGGTCCTTACCTGTCCAGGAGATGTGGTATGATCAGACCATGTCCCTGTATGGTCAGACACGGCCATTATACAGTACATAGCTGGTTATCTTCCCTACTTTTGATAACCAGCCAAGGTAAAGCAGACAGCAGGGGTCTGATATTATTAAGCTGGGAAGGTCCATGGTTATTTGGCCCTTCTCAGCCTAAAAATACAAGCCCATAGCCATCCCAGAATTGGCGTATCAAAATAAATGCGCCAATTCTGGCTCTTTGTCTGGCTCTTCCGATTGCCCTGGTGCGGTGGCAATCAGGGTAATATTTTTGGGGTTAATGTCAGCTGTGAATTGACAGTTGGCATCAAGCCCAGGGGTTAGTAATGGAGAGGCGCCTATGAGACACCCCCATTTCTAACCCAGTAAGTGTTAGTAAAAAAAAGTACACAGGAAAAAAATAGTTTACCTAAGGACTCTTTAAACTTGGTAACGAAAGATGATCATTTGAAATTTTTTGTAAAATGCAGTACTGAAAAGCCTCTAATTTTCCGGAAAATATATCTATAACTGTCTGAGGTGTATTAAGCCTGTATTTGGTGCTGTAATTTAAACATGGCTTTATTAATATCCAAGGGACTGCAACATATCTGGTAATGGAATAACTGGTGGTAACCAGCAGGCTATTTAACTACATACTGAAGAGTCAAATTTTGTACACTACTTAAGGCTAGCGCCACACATCCGTGCCTCCGGTACGTGTTTGGCATTTTTTACACGTACCGGCGGCACGGAGACATGTACAGCAATGCTACCCTATGGTAGCAGGCACACACACGTAAAACCACACGGAACGTGTGTCCGTGTGCGTTTGTACGTGTGTGCGATTTTCAAAGCGCTGACATGTCAGTGTTTTCTCCGGCAGCACGGGTGTCACACGGCCTGCACCCGTACCACACGGGTGTAGTGTGGATGCGGTCCCGTGTGACACGCGCCGGAGAAAACACACGTGTCAGTGAAAAAAAAACAAAACATTAACTCACCTTCTCCAGCCCTCCTGTCTCTGCCGCTGCTGCCTCTTGCTGCCGACCGCCGCTCATTATTCTCATTGAATATTCACTTCACTGCCTGGCAGCAGCAGCAGCGGGGAGACGGGAGGGCTGGAGCCCGAGGATCAGCACCACGGACAGCAGTGCGGACAGCAGGAAGGGCCAGGTGAGTATAATAATTACCGGTTCTACGTGTGCTATCGCGGAGAGCACACGTAGAACACACGTGTCACGCACGTACCAGAGACACGTACTTACCTGCACGCAACACGCAGGGAAAATACGTGTCTCTCGGCACGTGCGTGAATTTCACGTGAGTGTGGCAGAAGCCTAAAGGGAATCTGTCAGTAGGATCCACCCCCCTAAGATATCTATATGAATAAAATGATATCTTGATGTTTGTTATCCAATGTCTTATTCCAGAAAAAAACACTTTTTTCTTGTACATAAGAGCTGTTGCAAGCTATGGACCAGACATTATTCTACATGTGATTTTGTCTCCAGAGCTTAATTTTAACCCTGTCACCCAAAAGCCTGATTTCAACTTCTAGACCCTGCCATTTTTTCCAATTCTGTTCAGTGTCACTTTATGCAGTAATATATCTGGAATGCCTCAACGGATCCCATTGATTATGAGAGTATTTTTGCACAACATATTGTGCATCACACGTTAGTGGTAAACTTAAGATTATGTGACGCCCTGGTAAAACCAGGTAGTCACAAAAGTTGTCCACCCTCCTTGTTACCACCAAAAACCCACACCCAGGTACAACACACAGCCATTAAAGCCTAGCCACCCCATCATGATAATAAGGACACACCAGTGAGCGGGATCAGAACGCCCACCTAGGGGTCCTGAGGTGTCAGGGGCGGGAATACGACAGACAGTGCGAGTTCAAGTTGAGTTCCGACAGTGGAACAGACGAGATTTGACAGTAGTCAAGTGCAGACTGTTGACAGCAGTGGAGTCAGGGGTAGGGGCCCCTGGACTACCTGGCTAGGTGGCAGACAGTGAACAGGGCCACAGGCGACGGAGATCCGGTCACCGGAGACCTTAAGTGGACTGGGGCAGGGTCGTAGCCTGCCGGTGCCGACAGCGGGAATCCGGTCCAGAGGCCGTGCACAGACGGGGTGCCTGGACCCTAGGATGAGGAAGGTTGCATGCCCCTTGTTAATCAACCAGCAGAGGACAAGGTTTCAGGCCTTGTTCTCCAAAAGCCCAGAGAGCGAAATGGAATCCCAACGTGGGGGATAGGGTGTCCGTCAGAGCCCACAGAAATCCAAGGGTCAGATTTTGCGGGCCACAGCTCCCAAACCTACACAGTACTGGGAGTGGACTTCTCCATTCCATGCGAAGTCGTCCGACAGAAGAGACAAACACAGAGTGCAGGAGGAAGAGACACCTGTTCATTAACCCGGGTGTGGGACCCGAATACACCCTCCAATGGCAGCTGGTCACTGGCAACTTGGTTTACCACTGGACTTGTGTGAGATTACTGCACTGTGAGTACACCATTGACCCCCGGTCCAACCCGGCGTGCCACCTCCAGCAGCCATTACTTCCGTGTACCGACCATGGGCCCCGGGACTATGCCTCCCCTACCCGTGGAGGGGATCCCATCTTGCTGCCCCGCTACACAAGCCCCGGGCGCCCCATCACCAGGCAGCGGCGGTGTCACCATCCCTCACCACAACCCATGGGTGGGCGTCACCAACACAACAAACCCCCTGTAAATATTCCCCTTTCCGACGGTTGTGAGGACGGACGGCCGTGCGAGCCCGGGTCTGGTCACCACTCGAGCCGCAGCAGCAACTCGGATCCGAGCGGGCCCAGAGAAGTGGCAGCGGCCTCCGCCCGCAACAATTATATTTTTTGAGTTTCTTGGTGAAAATACCAGAAATTTGGAAAAAAAATTAAAAATTTTGCAATTGTAAGTTTTAGATCCTTAAACCAGAGAGTTATGTCACACAAAATAATTAATAAGTAACATTTACCACATCTACTTTACATCAGCATTTTTTTTTAAACATAATTTTTTTTTTAAATTAGGAAGTTATAAGGATTAAAAGTTATCAGCAATTTCACATTTTTCCAACAAAATGTACAAAGCCTTTTTTTTTAAGGACCACATCACATTTGAAGTGACTTAAAAGGCCTATGTGACAGAAAATACCTAGAAGTGACACCATTCTAAAAACTGCACCCCTCACACTGCTCAAAACCACACTCAAGAAGTTTATTAACCTTTCAGGTATTTCACAGGAATTAAAGCAATGTGGAAGGAGAAAATTACAACTTTTTTTCCCACAAAAATGTTATTTTAGCCCCAATTTTTGCATTCTGACAAGGGTAATGCAACATACAAATTGTGAAGTTACGCCTGGGTACACCAATACCACATATGGGATGGAATGCAAACTGTTTGGGCACACGGATGGGCTCGGAAGGGAAGGAGCACTATTTGACTTTTGGAACGATTGTCTGGAATCGATAGCGGACCCCATGTCCCATTTGAAGAGCCTTTGATGTGCTTAAACAGTGGAAACCCCTCATAATTGACCCCATTTTGGAAACTAGACCCCTCAAGGAATTTATCTGAATATGCATTGAGCACCTTGAACCCCCAGGTGCATCACAGAATTTTTAACATTGAGCTGTGAAAATAAAAAAAAAATCAAGTTTTTTTCCCACAAAAATGTTGCTTTAGCCCCAATTGTTTTTTCTTTTCACAAGGGTAACTGAAAAAAGCACCTTATAACTTGTTGTGCAATTTCTCCTGAGTACACTGAAACCCCACATATTGTCACCATAGTAATGAAGTGAAAGGGAATCTGTACTTCTAAATTCACTCTCAGGCTAGGGGAGCCCCTAACCGTCCCTTATCTCAGAGGTATGCCTGAGGGTGACAAGGTCTGGACCGCCAACTTAACCCTACCTTTTGAGAAGCCTTAGTTTTATACCCACTCACCCCCACCCCGACAGAGGGTCGGGATTGGAGTGATAAATTCCTACAAAAATAGACATACAGGGAGGAACTAAAACTCTAACTGGCAGCAGTCACTCACGGAGGTAAAGACAATATGTGCACCGGAGGGGCAGGGGTAAAGAAAAGGAAGGAAATACCCTTGTCATTGTGTATCTCCACAACACACCAAGATAGCATACAGCAGTGCTCCAGAAGCTGAATCACCATGAACCAAGACTGGTATCGCTTTCACTATATTCAGCATGGAGGAACAGGATCCACCATCTTTTAAAAGGCAAAGGCAGCTGTGATAGGTCTTCAGTAACCTGGTCACTCCAGCTGCAACTCACAGGCTAGCAAGAATTAACTCCAAAATAGCCAAATATTCCCAATATAAACAATTATTTATTATTACATTAAAAAATCCACACCACAGTGTAAGTTAAACAAGTGATCAATAGATCATGTACATAAAATATGTTCCAAGTGACAGTAAGATGTAACAAGTAGACAAGGTTCACAATCAACTTAGAGCGTAGGACTTAACTTAGGCTGTAAATATAGCATTATTCAGCACCAAGGATTTGGAGCATGTCAGTCCATAAGGTCCAAGCACATATATGCTGTCGCTCTTTCAGAAGTCCTTTTATTATAGGTGAACCATCCACTTTCATATCATGCAAACATTCCTTCTCAGTGACTCCGCCTCGACGCGTTTCCCCACACGGAAGGTGTGGTTCATCAGGAGGCTATGAGGTTAAATACATTTAATCAGCATCAAGATACACAAAGATACACAGTTTGAAAACATTATCACAGTAGCATGAACAGATAAGAACCCAATGATGCATTTAGTACTTGCCCAAAGTGATATGAAGATTAGGTGTGCAGGTCCATGGCGTCAGGTAAACAGGATCGGCAGTGCTACAGATAGTACTGTGTAGATGACCACCACAGTCCAAGTGATCGCCATGGAGCTGCACCACCATATGTGGTATATTTATACCTGTTGTTGCTGTATCTATGGAGGCCGCGCGCATGCGCAGTAGTCCCTGTATTCCCGACCATGTAATTTGACCCGCGCAGGCATCCGTCCGGAACGGGCACAGTGTGCGCGCGATACTGGGCATGCGCGGCCGGGTCTTAGAACGCATCAGCATAGCTGGTCGGCAGGTGTATTGATCCCTTTGGGCCCCCATACGGCACGTGCATGAAGCGCGCGTCATGTAGGGGGCGTACACCGGACATCCGGTAGCATCCGCCCTGTTGTGCCCTCAGGTGTATTAGATAATGTATGGTATAAATATACCACATATGGTGGTGCAGCTCCATGGCGATCACTTGGACTGTGGTGGTCATCTACACAGTACTATCTGTACCACTGCCGATCCTGTTTACCTGACGCCATGGACCTGCACACCTAATCTTCATATCACTTTGGGCAAGTACTAAATGCATCATTGGGTTCTTATCTGTTCATGCTACTGTGATAATGTTTTCAAACTGTGTATCTTTGTGTATCTTGATGCTGATTAAATGTATTTAACCTCATAGCCTCCTGATGAACCACACCTTCCGTGTGGGGAAACGCGTCGAGGCGGAGTCACTGAGAAGGAATGTTTGCATGACATGAAAGTGGATGGTTCACCTATAATAAAAGGACTTCTGAAAGAGCGACAGCATATATGTGCTTGGACCTTATGGACTGACATGCTCCAAATCCTTGGTGCTGAATAATGCTATATTTACAGCCTAAGTTAAGTCCTACGCTCTAAGTTGATTGTGAACCTTGTCTACTTGTTACATCTTACTGTCACTTGGAACATATTTTATGTACATGATCTATTGATCACTTGTTTAACTTACACTGTGGTGTGGATTTTTTAATGTAATAATAAATAATTGTTTATATTGGGAATATTTGGCTATTTTGGTATAATCTTTAATATTCCCGGGACGTTTTGATCCAAAAATATTTGCCAAGAATTAACTCCAGCCAGACCGATCACCAGCGAGCACAAAACTGGGCAACATCAAGCTCTGACTAAGCAACACAGAAGCACCAGGTGATGTGTCAGACTTTTCAGCTTGAACAAAATCTGAAGTCGCCATGACACTTGGTGCATATACGGCAGAACATCACATGACACATATGGTGGGAAAACTACTGTTTGGGTGCACGGGTCATAAGGGAGGAGTGCCATTTTGGCTTAAATAGATTGCAGACACCATGTCACATTTGAAGAGCCCCTGACATGCCAAAGCAGGAACCTCCAAAAGTGACCCCATTCTGGAAACTAATCCCCTAGATGAATTCCATGAGATGTGTACTGAGCATTTTTAACCCTCACGCGATTCACAGAATTGTATAACATTGGGCTCAGTAAATGAAAATTACCATTTTTTTACTAAAATATTGCTTCGGCCCCAAATTTTAAAATTTTAAAATGGGTAATGGGAGAAAATTAGTGATACAATGAATGAGGCCAATACCCCATATGTATTCAAAAACTACTCTTGAGGCACAGTACAAAGCTCGGAAAGGAAGGAGCACCATATTTGATTTCAGAATTTGCTAGAATGGTTTGAGGATGTCATGTCACATTGGCAGAGCCCTTGAGGTACCAGAACAGCAGAACCCCCACAAAAGTGACCCCATCTTACAAACTGCACACCTCAATGAACTGACTTAGAGATGCATTTATCATATTGACCCTACAGGTGTGTCACAGAATTTTATATCAGTGAAAAAAATAATTACATTTTTTCCACAAAAAATTTGTTTTAGCCCCAGATTTTACATTTTCACACAGGATTGATAAAAAATGGCCCCAAAATTTGTCACACATTTTCCGCTAAACAAGGTAGTACCCATATGTGGCTGTGCAGTACTGTTTAGCCACATGGCGAGATTCAGGTGGAAAGGAGCACTATTTGACTGTTGGAGTACAAATTTTCATACAATAGTTGCTGACTCCATATACAGAGCTCCTAAGTGCCAGAAGAGTAGAATCACCCCTCAAGTGACCTCATGTTGGCAATTTCACCTGTTTGTCAGAAACAAGCAGCAATGGATGTTGCTGAGTGAAAATTACAGATCTACCATTGTAATTCCCAGTACATTGTAGTACCCATACATTGTGCCATGCTTGTGCTTCTGGAGAAACACACCCCGTAAATGAAGCGGACTCGCCTCACTACAGAAATGCCAAACATCTAGAACCTATATGTGGTTTAACACTAGAAGTCCCAGAAATTTCGAGCTCCCCCCTGAAGTCCCAAAGGAGGGTCAAATGACCCTTAAGGGGGCTTTACACGCTACGATATCGTTAATGATTTATCATCGGGGTCACGTCGTTAGTGACGTATATCCGGCATCATTAACAATATCGCAGCGTGTGACACTTTTGTGCGACCTAAAACGATTGCAAAAGAGCCCAAAATCATTTGCCGCAGAGAGGTCGTCGTAAACCAAAAAATCGTTCTCTTCTAATTAACGATGTTGTTCTTCGTTCCTGCGGCAGCATACATCGCTATGTGTAACACCGCAGGAGCGAGGAACATCTCCTTACCTGCCTCCATCGGTAATGCGGAAGGAAGAGATGGATGGGATGTTTACGTCCCGCTCATCTCCGCCCATCTCCGCCCCTCCGCTTCTATTGGACGCCTGCCGTGTGACGTTGCTGTGATGCTGCACGACCAGCCCCCTTAGAAAGGAGGCAGTTTGCCGGCCAGAGCAATGTTGCAGGACAGGTAAGTGCGTGTGACGGGGGTAAGCGAGGTTGTGCGCGACGGGCAGCGATTTGCCCATGTCGCACAAACGATGGGGGCGGGTATGCACGCTAGTGATATCGGTACCGATATCGCAGCGTGTAAAGCCCGCTTTAGTCCCAAGTGTAATTAAGGCCATTACTGTCGCACCACAGGAGGTTGGAAAACAACAACCTCCTGTGGTGCGACAGTAATGACCTTAATTACAGAACAAAAGACGGTGATTATAGGATGTTAGCTAACATCCTTCAGGTTATTCGACCCATCTCTGGGTTTCAAAGGTAGAAATGTTAAATGACCCCTCTCTGGGACTTCTAGCATTAAACACACTGTGGGGCTCAGAATGGAGGAGGTCATTTATCTATGGTAGCAAAGAATAAGCTGAATTTCGTTTGGGCGGAGCCATTTTTCTTTTCCAGAGCCTTTGTGCTAACAGTGACGTGGAAGCCCCCTATATTTTTTATACACCTACATGGAACTACACATATGTATTTAAGACAAAAATCTTTATTGAATCAGACAATAAAATAGTTTAGAAAAATGCACAGCAAGAAAATGACATGTGAAGGAAAAACCAAAAATGAAAAAGCAATGCATAATGATTATACAACAGCTTCAAATATTTAAAGGAGTCCATCAGGAGGTGAACCATGGAATTTACATTAACAATTAATGTCAATAATGACAAAAAGTTAATGAAAGAAATTTTCTTTCATAGAATATACATACTGATGAACCCCACGATCATGATCATAATCACAAAGCTGAAGATGTGAATAATGAAAAGTGAATCCAAACAAAAGGAACACCCTGATTAGCAAGTATACACCGTGTGCAGAATTATTAGGCAAGTTGTATTTTAGAGGATTTTTTTTTATTATTGATCAACAACTATTTTCTCAATCAACCCAAAAGACTCAAATATCAAAGCTTAATATTTTTGGAAGTTGGAGTGTTTTTTTTTAGATTTGGCTATCTTAGGAGGATATCTGTTTGTGCAGGTAACTATTACTGTGCAGAATTATTAGGCAACTTAATAAAAACCATATATATTCCTATCTCACTTGTTTATTTTCACCAGGTAAACCAATATAACTGCACAAAATTTAGTAATAAACATTTCTGACATGCGAAAACAACACCCTCAAAAATTAGTGACTAATATAGCCACCTTTCTTTATGATGACACTCAACAGCCTACCATCCATAGATTCTGTCAGTTGCTTGATCTGTTTACGATCAACATTGCGTGCAGAAGCCACCACAGCCTCCCAGACACTGTTCCAAGAGGTGTACTGTTTTCCCTCCCTGTAGATCTCACATTTTATGAGGGACCACAGCTTCTCTATGGGGTTCAGATCAGGTGACCAAGGGGGCCATGTCATTATTTTTTCATCTTTTAGACCTTTACTGGCCAGCCACGCTGTGGAGTAGTTGGATGCATGTGATGGAGCATTGTCCTGCATGAAAATCATGTTTTTCTTGAACGATACTGACTTCTTCCTGTACCACTGCTTGAAGAAGTTGTCTTCCAGAAACTGGCAGTAGGTCTTGGAGTTGAGCTGCACTCCATCCTCAACCCCAAAAGGTCCCACAAGTTCATCTTTGATGATACCAGCCCATACCAGTACCTCACCTCCACCTTGCTGGCATCTGAGTCAGAGTGCAGCTCTCTGTCCTTTACTGATCCAGCCTCTGGCCCATCCATCTGGCCCATCAAGAGTCACTCTCATTTCATCAGTCCATAAAACCTTTGAAAAATCAGTCTTAAGATATTTTTTGGTCCAGTCTTGACGTTTTATCTTATGTTTCTTGTTCAAAGGTGGTCATTTTCAGTCTTCCTTACCTTGGCCATGTCCCTGAGTATGGCACACCTTGTGCTTTTTGATACTCCAGTAACGTTGCAGCTCAGAAATATGGCCAAACTAGTGTAAAATGACATCTTGGCAGCTTCACGTTTGATTTTCTTCAATTCATGGGCGGTTATTTTGCACCTTTTGTTGCCGAACACGCTTCTTGGCTATTTGCCATGAAATGCTTGATTGTTCGGTGATAACGCTTCAAACGTTTGGCAATTTCAAGACTGCTGCATCTCTTTGCAAGACATCTCACAATTTTGGACTTTTCAGAGCCCGTCAAATCTCTCTTCTGACCCATTTTGCCAAAAGAAAGGAAGTTACCTAATAATTAAGCACACCTTATATAGGGTGTTGATGTCATTACACCACACCCCTCCTCATTACAGAGATGCACATCACCTGATTTACTTAATTGGTAGTTGGGCTCTTATGCCTCTACAGCTTGGAGTAGGACAACATGTATAAAAATTATAAACCTATAGAAAGTGAGTCAGAGATCCACCAAGATTGAATGCAAAAGTATAATTTATTAAATACATATTAATATAAACAACAACAACAAAGGGTGCTCAAAGAGGAATCCAAGATAAGGGGGACATCATAACACAGGACACATATATATCAACAGGGTGGGTATAAAGTGCACATGCAAATAGCAGCAACAACATATAGCAGCAGGATATATAGTATATGTAATGGAGAGAAGTATTACCAACCCACCGCTGAAGGTCGACACCCTGAAGAAGCCCACGCGAAACGCGCGTAGGGGTCTTGGTGGGACTCATATCGCTGGACACACAGGGAACTATGGGTAAGCTTTCAACCTTATGATGCAAATTTTTGCCCTCCGGTTGAACTCTATCTCTTTTTTGCACTTTACCTTCAGCGGTGGGTTGGTAATACTTCTCTCCATTACATATACTATATATCCTGCTGCTATATGTTGTTGCTGCTATTTGCATGTGCACTTTATACCCACCCTGTTGATATATATGTGTCCTGTGTTATGATGTCCCCCTTATCTTGGATTCCTCTTTGAGCACCCTTTGTTGTTGTTGTTTATATTAATATGTATTTAATAAATTATACTTTTGCATTCAATCTTGGTGGATCTCTGACTCACTTTCTATAGGTTTATAATTGCTCTTTGAGTCACTACCTATTTACCACTTTTACTTTTGGTATTATTCCAGAGGTGCATGTTGGGCCCAGATTGCTGTGGCCCCTCACTCCATCCTTCCCTCTGTTAGTTCAGATGTTGTTAACATGTATAAAAATTAGCATGTGATCAAAATACTCATTTGCCTAATAATTCTGCACACGGTGTATAATAGTTATAAGTGGAACAGCATGAAGGTGAAAATTATGGGTATAATATACTAATGGTCAAATGGTAAGATATATACTATATGAAGAAGAGTGTCAGGAAATGTAAACACAAATAGGTAATGTCATAGTAAAAATCATAATGGAAAAATATGGACAAAAAATCAAATAAGAAAGTCCTGACACACATCATCATACTTAAATGATCAACCAAGTGTAAAAGACAGGTATCCCCACAATAACATGCTGAATCCTATGACACCCTATGTAATGTGGTAAGATTAAGCATGTTATTGTGGGGATACATGTCTTTTACACTTGGTTGATCATTTTACGATGTTGAGTTTGAAGTTTACGATGCGCTGCGTATTTGTTATTGGATATATTGCTGCGAAAAGTGTGCAGAATAGAGATAACGTTTAAAATATTCCAAAAATGTGATCACCACCATCATTAGCAATATCACCACCAGCAGCACCTTCTGCATTGTTGGTTTGAAGAAACATGTAGCTGATACAAAGCATTATACATTACATTACACAGATTTCATCCTGAATGTAGGTGATCCGAAAGTGAAGTCGAAATCCAAAAAGTGAACAATCACCTCATGTCTCTCCAGAACATCACAATATTTAATATCCTGCAATAAAATTAATTTGCTTCAATTTGATAAGAACTGGATAATTTCCAGCCACCCAAACTCAGCCTGAAAGCGATTCAATCAAGAAAAGAATAGAAGATAATGTTACAAGGCCTCTCTTAGGTCAATGAGAATTGGCCTTTTTTTTACTATTCTTTAATATAAGCTCCCATAAAGATTATTAACCAGCTCCTTAATGGGGGACATTGGAAAGCTGGCTCCTGTTACATCAGAACTGAGATCATCACAATATTGGAAATTTTCAGAAGTCTGAAACAATTTAGAAATTAGCATGAATTATATGATCGCGTTAATTGAGGAACATTGTACTATCCGTAGCTGTACAGAGATAGCATACTGAAAATCCTTTTACTACAATATAGCCTATGATCACGGCATTACATTCAAACCCCTCTTACTTATCTCTCAAGCATAAAATCTGCCAACTTACAGTGTTGAGGTCCTACCGGTATGATAGTATACATGGCATACAACAGGTTTGGCTACTATTGGTTAGGAAAGTCTCATACCAACATACAACATACCAATTTTACATCCTTAAGACTATGTGCACACATTGAGTATTTGCTGAGGATTTTTCTGACCCAAAAATTAGTGCTTGAAGGAAAAATGTTGCAAAATAAACAGATTTAGCAGTTTTTCCCAGTGTGTTACCTTTATCACTTGTGAGTTGTCATACGAACATAACACACATTGTGTGCACACCCACACTGACACTTGGAGTTCTAGCTGTTTCCAAGGGACTGCAATCAATCAAGACAAGGAACTGGGTTTAATATGCATATATTAGGGCATAACATTGCTCGAAGGCATAGGTTTGACTGATGCAACCTCATTTGCATCATAAATAAAGTTGTTTTTTTAATAAAATATTAAGTTAAACCATACAGTCAGGGCCAGAAATATTTGGACAGTGACACAAGTTTTGTTATTTTAGCTGTTTACAAAAACATGTTCAGAAATACAATTATATATATAATATGGGCTGAAAGTGCACACTCCCAGCTGCAATATGAGAGTTTTCACATCCAAATCGGAGAAAGGGTTTAGGAATCATAGCTCTGTAATGCATAGCCTCCTCTTTTTCAAGGGACCAAAAGTAATTGGACAAGGGACTCTAAGGGCTGCAATTAACTCTGAAGGCGTCTCCCTCGTTAACCTGTAATCAATGAAGTAGTTGAAAGGTCTGGGGTTGATTACAGGTGTGTGGTTTTGCATTTGGAAGCTGTTGCTGTGACCAGACAACATGCGGTCTAAGGAACTCTCAATTGAGGTGAAGCAGAACATCCTGGGCTGAAAAAAAAAGAAAAAATCCATCAGAGAGATAGCAGACATGCTTGGAGTAGCAAAATCAACAGTCGGGTACATTCTGAGAAAAAAGGAATTGACTGGTGAGCTTGGGAACTCAAAAAGGCCTGGGTGTCCACGGATGACAACAGTGGTGGATGATCGCCGCATACTTTCTTTGGTGAAGAAGAACCCGTTCACAACATCAACTGAAGTCCAGAACACTCTCAGTGAAGTAGGTGTATCTGTCTCTAAGTCAACAGTAAAGAGAAGACTCCATGAAAGTAAATACAAAGGGTTCACATCTAGATGCAAACCATTCATCAATTCCAAAAATAGACAGGCCAGAGTTAAATTTGCTGAAAAACACCTCATGAAGCCAGCTCAGTTCTGGAAAAGTATTCTATGGACAGATGAGACAAAGATCAACCTGTACCAGAATGATGGGAAGAAAAAAGTTTGGAGAAGAAAGGGAATGGCACATGATCCAAGGCACACCACATCCTCTGTAAAACATGGTGGAGGCAACGTGATGGCATGGGCATGCATGGCTTTCAATGGCACTGGGTCACTTGTGTTTATTGATGACATAACAGCAGACAAGAGTAGCCGGATGAATTCTGAAGTGTACCGGGATATACTTTCAGCCCAGATTCAGCCAAATGCCGCAAAGTTGATCGGACGGCGCTTCATAGTACAGATGGACAATGACCCCAAGCATACAGCCAAAGCTACCCAGAAGTTCATGAGTGCAAAAAAGTGGAACATTCTGCAATGGCCAAGTCAATCACCAGATCTTAACCCAATTGAGCATGCATTTCACTTGCTCAAATCCAGACTTAAGACGGAAAGACCCACAAACAAGCAAGACCTGAAGGCTGCGGCTGTAAAGGCCTGGCAAAGCATTAAGAAGGAGGAAACCCAACGTTTGGTGATGTCCATGGGTTCCAGACTTAAGGCAGTGATTGCCTCCAAAGGATTCGCAACAAAATATTGAAAAAAAAAATATTTTGTTTGGGTTTGGTTTATTTGTCCAATTACTTTTGACCTCCTAAAATGTGGAGTGTTTGTAAAGAAATGTGTACAATTCCTACAATTTCTATCAGATATTTTTGTTCAAACCTTCAAATTAAACGTTACAATCTGCACTTGAATTCTGTTGTAGAGGTTTCATTTCAAATCCAATGTGGTGGCATGCAGAGCCCAACTCGCGAAAATTGTGTCACTGTCCAAATATTTCTGGACCTAACTGTATATACCTGGTATAATTTGCTTAGGGGCTATGTCCCCTATTACAAAACTTTATGCAATTTAATTGGCAATTTGTGGGTGACTGTCCCTTTAGGTAAGTTTAAAAATTTCATCCTACAAATAAATGTTTTGATGAACTGACTACGGTTCTGGTGATGTATACAAGAACTGACAGTGGTTCTGGTGATGTATCAATGAACTGATGGTGGTTTTGGTGATGTATTCATGAGCTCATGGTGGTTCTGGTTATGTACACTGATGAGCAAATGGGTAACAATGTTTTCAACTTTTGACTTTCAGACTCCATATCTCACCATCCACTACAGCTTCGAACATAAGAATACCATTATTTTATAGGCAATCATCATTTTTGGACATCTCATACATAGATTTTACTTGCAAATATTTAGTACCGTATATGATGAGCATATGATTCGTTGTGCGGATTCCTGTCATGTCACTGCATTGTTACTGTTTTGCTCCTAAAAATCTACATTTTATTTTTATTTTATTACTATTTTATAAATCCAACTTTGGCTTTCACCACTGCCTGAATCCTTCTGGGCATGCTCTTGATCAGACTCAAGCATGTCTTGACCAAGATCTAATCCCAGGTCTCTTCTACACATTCCCAAAGTAGGTGCTTATTGTGCGATTTGATTGAGATCTGGGTACTGTGGGGGATAATTCAGCACCTCTACTTCATTATGATTGAACCATTTCTTCGCCAATTTCGATGTATAATTCAGGTCATTGTCCTGCTGGAACACTATGTCGTCCTTTTATAATCATAGTAATCATGTGTACGAAGTAACTCGACTTGTAGGAAACTCACATATAGCTCAGCATTGAGACCACCATTGATCCTGTTCAAGTAGCCAACACTTTAGCAGTGAAACAGCCCCATATTATCAGACTTCCTCCACCAAATTTGACAGTTACTTTAATTTCTTGATCCGTTAGCCCCTTTTCCCCTTATTTCTTCCAGACCCATTTGCACCCATCAGAACCTAATCTATCAACTTTCATCTCATTGCTCCAAATCATCAATATCTAATCTTCTACTGTCCACTAGAGATGAGCGATGTTCAAATCGAACCGTTCGCCAATTTCAAATTCGAGTGGTTTTGGGCGGTGTTCGAGTCGTTCAATGAACTCGAACGATTTGCTTCATGTTCGGCCGTTCGAGTTACCGTTCGATAACGGTTCGACAACCAAAAGCGTAGCTAGTTACTAGCTGGCTTTTCACTGTAATACGGTCAGTCACTCTTACTAATGATATTATCAAAAGTAAGCATATAGTGTGCGGGGGGGACAGGGTTTAGATCAGTGCTGCTGAGTGCTGAAAGAATGGAGATTTTTTTTTCCTAACCGCGCGTACAGTGGGGCGGGCCAGGCTGTCAGCCAATCACAGACATACACACATCAAAGTGGATTTTTGCAAAACAAGCAAGGGCATGTGTCATTGGTTGTGCATATCACATGTCCTTGCCCTATAAGACCCGGCCATTTTCCCCATCGCCGCCATTATCTCTCTGCTGCGGGTGTGTGACAGTCACCGCTCCCGCTGCTGCTGCTGTGTGCGCTATACATTTATACAGTGCAATCTAAACATTGGTTTAGGGATTAGGGACTACTTGTAATTTCAGCCCTTTTTAGGGCTACATTAGAGCAGTTCATAGCCATTTTTGCTAGGCAGGTCTGTGCCAGCGCTGTGCAAGCGTTTATCACAGCGTCTGTCTAAATCAGCTCAGGCAATTCCTTGGGACATAGTATCATTGTCTGGGATAGTAAGTGAGGGTTCCTCTGTTGACAAGAAAGCTATATCACCACTGCATTCTACACCACCTCTCCATTTTTGCTATGCAATTTTAAGTGTAAAAAGTGCAGGCAGTTTTAGTGGCATAGTTTCATTGTCTGGGATAGTCAGTGATGTTCCTCTGCTGAAAACAAAGCTACACGACCTCTGCATTCTACACCACCTCTCCATTTCTGCTACGAAATTTTAAGTGCAAAAAGTGCAGGCAGTTTTAGTGGCAAAGTTTCATTGTCTGGGATAGTCAGTGAGGGTTCTTCTGCTGACAATAAAGCTATACCACCTCTGCATTCTACACCACCTCTCCATTTGTGCTATGCAATTTTAAGTGCAACAAACAGTGTCCAATTTGTTAACAAACAAAATGAGTGGCAAAAGGACGGATGCTGGTGGAAAGGGGAACAGGCATGTTGGAAAAGGAAAAAAAGTTTGTGTCCGTGGGGTAGGTGGTCAAGCAACAGTAACATCTGCTGAAGAAAGGCCATCTTCCAGCAAAAGTAAGATGTCTACTATTTTCCGTGGACAAGCTGATATGATTCCTTTGTTACGGAAATGACCTTTTCTACCAAAGGTAGATGAGGCACAAAAACAGCAGATGCTTGAATGGATCTCAAGTGTTCCATCAAGTGGCCTCTCCTCCACCTCAACTTTAACATCCCAAAGACTCCAGTCCTCTGAGTTGACACACCAATCGCACTTGTTTTCTACCAGCTCTCAAGTCTCCACCCGCCGTGCAGAGTATGGGGTAACAGAGATGGTTGAGTCTGCAGAGCTGTTCAGTCACACTATAGCCTGGGAATCAGAGGTCTGCTCCAAAGCTACAGTGAGTCCAGACAAGGAAATGATCTGCAGTGATGCCCAGAATCTTTGTGAGTCAGATTCAGGCCCAGATGAAGAAGGTTCTGAGCATAATGCAGACCCTCATTTCCAAACTGTAACTCCTCTTGGTGGAGACAATGAGGAACATGCTGATGATGATGAGACTCAGATACCTGATTGGAATGACAACTTAACAATTCGGTCAGGGCAGGAAGAGGTTGGCTCTGAGGACGAGGGGAGTGCAAACACACAGGGTGATGATGAGGTTGTATATCCCACTTACTGTCAACCCACAGTCAGGCACTCGATGAGGTCAGCAGAGGCGGTGGAGAAGGATGCGACTGATGACGAGGTTAGCTTGCACCTTCCTGGACAGAGACGGAATACTGGAAGCACGTCAACAACTGCATCCTCAGCCACAACTCTGCCTCTGAGCAGAAGTCAGGGTGGCTCTGCAGGTCGCATGGGCTCTAAGCCTTGCCTAGCCTGCTCCTTTTTTGACATCGCAAAGGATCTCCTAATTCATGTCATCTGTAAGATTTGTCGCCAATCTCTAAGTAGAGGCCAAAACCTCAATAGTTTGACTACTTCGTCCATGAACCGTTACATGGATATGAAGCATAAGTCGCAGTGGGAAGCTCACTGTGCTACAATGCGGCCTAGCGGAGCGGGCCAACCACCGTCTGCCCCTTCAAGTGCATCCGCGTGCTCTTCATCCACTATGACTGTGGGTACAGCATTCATACATGCTTTTCGACGCAGACCTTCCACCTCTTTAACCGCAACAGGCAGTATGATTAGCAGGTCATCAGTTGTTTTGGAAGTGGAAACAGCTGCTGGTGTTGAGCTCTCTCAGACATCGAGAGCACCACCTTTGGATGAAGGGAACATTATGTCTCTGTCTGCACTTTCCTCACAGACCAGCAGTTTTCCAGGGACACTCTACTCAATGCCGTCTCATTACAGCAGCAACACCTCAGTCCCTCAGATGTGGACAAGTAAAAGACCATTTCCTCCTAGCCATAACAAAGCTAAGGGCGGCTTTGCACATTACGACATTGCATGCCGATGCTGCGATGTCGAGTGCGATAGTCCCCGCCCCCGTCGTACGTGTGATATCTTCTGATAGCTGCCGTAGCTAACATTATCGCTACAGCAGCTTCACATGCACTCACCTGTCCTGCGACGTCGCTCTGGCCGGCGACCCGCCTCCTTCCTAAGGGGGCGGGCCGTGCGGCGTCACAACGACGTCACACGGCAGGCGGCCAATAGCAACGGAGGGGCGGAGATGAGCAGGATGTAAACATCCCGCCCATCTCCTTCCTTCTCATATCAGCCGGGATGCAGGTAAGGTGATGTTCCTCGCTCCTGTGGCTTTACACACAGTGATGTGTGCTGCCGCAGGAACGAGGAACAACATCGTATCTGTCGCTGCACCGGCATTATGGAAATGTCAGAGACTACACCGATGATACGATAACGACGCTTTTGTGCTCGTTCATCGTATCAAAAAGGTTTTACACACTACGACATCGCAAGTGACGCAGGATGTGCGTCACTTTCGACTTGACCCCACCGACATCACACCTGCGATGTCGTAGTGTGCAAAGCCGGCCTAAGAGGTTGACTTTCACCATCTGCAGGCTGTTGGCTACAGAAATTCTGCCTTTCATCGTGGTGGTCACAGAGTATTTTCAAGACCTTATGTCCGTCGCAGTGCCCCAGTACCAGATGCCCAGTCACCACTACTTCTCTGAGAAAGGTGTGCCTGCGCTACACCAGCATGTCGTACACAACATCACCGCTTCCTTGAGAAACTCTGTGTGTGACAGGGTGCATTTCACCACAGATACTTGGACCAGTAAGCATGGACAGGGGCGTTACATGTCGCTGACTGGGCAATGGGTAACTATGGTGAGAGATGGAAAAGGGTCTGCTGTACAAGTCTTGCCGTCCACACAAGTTGTGCGTCAATCCTCTGTATGTAGGAGTTCCTTAACTGCTTCTGCCTCTTCCACCTCGTCTGGGTCCTCCACCTCCACCCAAAGCCTGTCTGGTCAGGCCACCCGCGTTGTAACTGCGCACAAGGAATCCCGCACACCTCCTTACTATGCTGGAAGCAGAGCTCAACGGCATCAGGCGGTCTTTATGTTGAAATGTCTGGGAAATGTGAGTCATACAGCTGAGGAGTTGTGGTCAGCTCTGGAGACCGAGTTTCAGCAATGGTTGTCTCCCCTCAACCTGCAGCCAGGGAAGGCCTTGTGCGATAATGCTGCAAACCTGGGTGTGGCCCTTCGCCGGGGCAAGGTGACACACGTGCCTTGTATGGCTCACGTGTGTATGGCTCAGCAATTTTTAACCCACTATCCCGGCCTAGATGGGCTTCTGCACAGGGCACGGTCACTATGTTCTCACTTCCGGCGTTCACACACCGCAGCTGAACGACTTGCATCGCTCCAGTAGTCTTTCGGCCTGCTGGTTCACCGCCTGAAATGCAATGTGTCGAAACGCTAGAATTCGACTCTCCACACGTTGCAGCAACTGTGGCAGCACCGCCGAGCCCTGGTGCAATACGTTATGACATATAGCCTGGGCCAATGAGATGCAGAGGTGGGGCAGATCACGCTGTTGGAGTGGTCTCAGATCAAGGACCTATGCACCCTTCTGCACAGTTCCGAAATGGCGACGAAGATGTTTAGCGCTGACAATGCCATTATCAGCATGACAATTCCAGTCATTTACATGCTGGAGCACACTCTAAACAGTATTCAGAGTCAAGTGGTGGGACAAGAGGAAGGGGAGGAAGTACAGGAGGATTCATAAGCGGAAGGGATACCAAGATCTACAAGGTCCAGACGGTCAGCAGCACCAAGGTGGCAGGCATGGGACATTGGGGGAGAGGGATTAACAAGGGCGCATGGTAGCAGCCAAACTGTTGAAGAAGGTGCAGGAGCCAAGGAAGAAATGGAGGACGAACTGGCGATGGGCATGGAAGACTCAGCAGATGAGGGAGACCTTGATCACATTTCTTTTGTTCGAGGTTGGGGGGAGAGGTCAGAGAAAGGAAGCATTATTCTCACCTTGCCGCCACCAACACAGCAGGGACTTGGTCCTCCTGGATGCGCAAGACACATGAGCGCCTTCTTGCTGCACTACCTACAACATGACCTTCGGATTGTCAGAATTAGAAGTAATGCTGACTACTGGGTTGCCACACTCTTAGATCCCCGGTACAAGTCAAAATTTGGCGATATTATTCCTGCCATAGAAAGGGACGCACGTATGCAGGATTATCAGCAGAAGCTGTTACGCAATCTTAGCTCGGCTTTTCCACTAAACACCAGTAGTGTACAGAGTGAATCTCACAGTTCTAACTTGCCAACCATGGGACTGTTGAGTCATCATCAGTCTAACTGTACCAGCAACACCGTATCTGGTGGTAACAGCAATTTTATGGAATCGTTTCATTAATTTTTTTAGACCATCCCTTGCAAGGCCACAAGACACAAGAAGTCTGACACATAGTCAACGGCTGGAGAGGATGATACAGGAGTATCTCCAGGTGAATATCGATGCCATGACTCTGCAACTGGAGCCTTGCTCATTTTGGGCTTCCAATCTGGAAAAATGGCCTGAGCTCGCCACTTACGCCTTGGAGATCTTGTCGTGTCCCGCAGCCAGCGTTCTCTCGGAACGTGTCTTTAGTGCTGCTGGGTGTGTGCTGACAAATAAGCGCACGCGACTGTCCACTGACAATGTGGACAGACTAACGTTCATTAAGATGAACAAGTCATGGATCCGCAAGGACATTTCTACCCCTGTGTCATCCTGGGGAGAGTAAGACTTGTGGATTTTGATTGTGCTTCATGCAAATCAACATGTCAAGTTTGCAACTGGGGGTCAATTGATGCCACTTAAGTGGTCTGTGGCCAAATGTTTGGAAAAAATGGAGACTCTGGTTGGAGTCCCCTTGCTGTGTTTTAAATGATCCAAGATGAAGAAGTCATGGATCCGCAAGGACTTTTCTACCCCTGTGTCATCCTGAGGAGAGCAAAGGCTTGTGGATTTTGATTGTGCTTAATGCAAATCAACATGTCAAGTTTGCAACTGGGAGACAATTGATGCCACTTAAGTGGTGTCTGTGGCCCAATTTTTGGAAAAAAGCGAGACTCTTGTTGGAGTCCATTTGCTGTGTTTTACATGATTTTAGAAGGGCATGACATGCCTATATCTGTGTCTCCTCCTCCTTTTACTTGTCCTGCTCTTTTGTTTTCGCATGAGTATATGTACTTGTCACTTTTCCATGTGTTTGTGGTGTCTTGTGAGTTGTTTGTCACCTTTTGGACACCTTAGAAGGTGTTATCTATGTGTTTGTATGTGTTTGTGTTTGCCTGCCATTGTTTTCAATGGGGTTCGAAGGTGTTCGTCGAACGTTCGCCGAACACACCCGGCGTCCGACAAACCAAAGCGAACTCGAACACTAGGGGGGTGGTTCATCTCTACTGTCCACGTTTCGTACGTTTTGCAAACTCAAGCCAATGCTTCTTAAGATGATATTGAAGTTGAGGCTTCATCACCTTTTTCGGGGCACCATTCCAGACTTGTCTAATATGCATTGCATGGTGTTTGCATGGACGTCTGTGATCTGTGACTTGAAATATATGAGCCACATTCACTGGCATGTTTGTTGCGCCAGAACTGATATACCTTGTGATGAGCCGACTTGTTAACTCCAATATTTTGATTAGACGCCCACGTCTTGGCTTTTAAATTAATGGATGGACTTCATTTCTCATTTTTCCAATTGTCATGGCATTGACATGATGTCATTTGGCTATTTTCTTGGCCGGGAGACCTCTATTGATAAGCTGGATATGGCTATGTCTCTTTCCTTGAGAAATTTTCATGGCCGCTCCTTGATTAGAACCAGTAACATTTTGATTGTGGATCAACCTATTAACACACTGAGCTATTAGGGAATGTGACAACTGGTTGTAATTTGTAGTGTACAGGAAGAAAAATATTATTCCACAGCCAGGAGCAAAGGAGTAACAATGCAGCAACTTGACAAGAATTTGCATAACTATCATATAATAAATAGTTGCAAGTCAAATTTCTGTATGACATAGCCAGGATGATTTTCTACAAAATTATGGTAGTCTCACATTCTAAGATGTAGTGTATGTTGAAATATGGAGCCTGAAAGTCAAAAGTTCAAAGCAGTGTTACCATTTTGCTCATCAGTGTATCCATTAACTGATAGTCGTTCTGGGGATGTTTTGAAGTAATGACAGTGGTTCTGGTGATGGATTCATATTCTGACAATTGTTTTGGTATTGTAGATGTTTACTAACAGTGGTTCCATTGATGAATTAGTGTAGATGTTGTAATCTTTAATTTATTAAACTTGCTGCTTGATCATTATAGCGACAGTGTGCTAGACTGAAAATACAGCTGTCTGAATTATACCATATTTGTTTCTTGAACAAGTGTTTGACTAATCCTCCCATACACTATAGCCAGCTGTCTGATCACTCACATGGCAGCGATCTGTGCAACGTTTCCATATACAGGAGTACTCACCAGTGGCGTAGTTACAGTCTGATGGGCCTCGATGCAGAGTTTGAGCCTGGGCTCCTCATCCTGGGCCACTGCCTGGTAACTATGTCCACATCATGGCCCCACCCTGATGTATGACCCCATCATGGCTATATCCTTGTATATATGGTCCCATTCTGTTATATATGTTCACTATCATGGCCCCATGCAGGTATATATATCCCCAATAATAATAATAATAATCCCCATCATGACCACATCATGATATATCTCCCCATAATGGACCCATCCTGGTGTATGACCATATATAACTGGTGTTATATATGTCCACTATCATGGCCCCATGCCTATATCCTGGTTTATATTGTCCCATCCTGGTATATGTCCCCATCTTGGTGTATGACCCCGATCATGGATGTAGCCTGGGATATATGGACCCACTCTGGTATATGTCCCCATTATGGCCCCATCCTGGTGTATGACCTCGATCATGGATATAGCCTGGTATATATGGCCCCACCCTGGTATAGATGTCCCCATCATTGCCCATCCTGGTATATATGGCCCCATCATGGCCCATCTTGATATATATGGCCCCATCATGGCCCCATCCTGGTATACAGCCCCTCATCCTGGTATATAGCCCCCATCATGCTATATAGCCCACTCATCCTAGTATATAGCCCCCCCACCGTGCCGCACACTGTAAAAAAAAATAAATGATTGTACTGTGTTCACTTAATGAGGCATATGGAATTTTGTATAGATAAATAGGATGAATGTATAGATAGATAGCTGTACAGACAGATAGGATGGATGGATAGATGGGATGTACCAACAGACAGTATACACAGACAGACAGATAGTTTACAAAGACAGACAGTATAAACAGACAGTGTAGACAGACAGTATACACAGACAGACAGTCGGAGACACAGTATACACAGACAGTCAGACAGACAATATACACAGACAGACAGGATAGACAGACAGACAGTGTACACAGACGTACAGACAGTATACACAGACAGACAGTATACACAGACAGACAGGCAGTATACACAGACAGACAGCTATGTATTGCACACTATACAGGACAAACATATCTTATACATAACTCATATAGACAGCACATAACATATGATTCACATTATACTCACCTCCTTTTTGGCCTCCTGGAGTTCAGAGAGTCTGTAGAAGCAGCTTCTCTGGTCGTAGCAGTGCAGGTGCCCCTCCCCCCTCTCTGTGTGGTGAAGACGGGAGCAGACAGGACACAGAGCACACAGGAGGGGAGGGTGCCCTGTGCTGGAGCCTGTGCACCGCAGGAGCAAATGACAGTGAACTGCTGCTCACTGCGGCGCCCCATCTGCTGTCTGCCGGAAGGGGCCCTGTGCGACTGGTGGCCATGGTACTCACCTACCCTGCGCTCCTCCGGCATCCTCCTGCGATGATGTCAGTGTCATGCACAGCCACTTATAGCAGCATCAGCTATTAGCATAGTCTCTGCTCCCTATGCGCAGGATCGTGTGCATGGGAAGCAATATTCATGGCCTTAATAGGCGGCCAGTACATCGCAGTACAGGGATCCGATGGATCTCTGTGCTGTGATGTATTTCAGCTGGATGCGCAGCCTCCGACACACATCTATCTGAATCAGCGGCCAGCTCCCTGCACCCCCGGGCCCAGTCGCAGCGGCGACTTCTGCGACCGCAGTAGTTACGCACCTGGTGCTCACTCTGCCAATCTCTCCAGTGTTCTCTATGAGAGAGCCCGCTGCCAAACATTTTTGTGGCTCATTGTTTAGAGAACAAAAGGATCTGCAGTCTTAAATAGGACATGTCGGATCCTTATGTCCCCCAACATAATTAGTCAGGGCCACCCATACAAATTAGACTGTAAGCTGAACCTGTCGATATTGGTGAATTCGGAGGACAATGTTAAGGTACCGTCACACTAAGCAACTTACCAGCGATCCCAACAATGATAGGGATCGCTGGTAAGTTGCTAGGAGGTTGCTGGTGAGCTGTCACACTGCGACGCTACAGCGATCCCACCAGCAACCTGACCTGGCAGGGATCGCTGGAGCGTGGCTACACGAGTTGCTGGTGAGCTCACCAGCAACCAGTGACCAGCCCCCAGCGCAGCGTGGAAGATGCTGCGCTTGGTAACTAAGGTAAATATCGGTAACCAACCCGATATTTACCTTGGTTACCACTGCACGGAGCTACACGTGCAGAGAGCAGCGCACACTGAGCGCTGGCTCCTTGCTCTCCTAGCTACAGCACACATCGGGTTAATTACCCGATGTATGCTGCAGCTAAATGTGCACAGAGCAGGGAGCAGCGCACAATGCTTAGCGCTGGCTCCCTGCTCTCCTACTTACAGCACACATCGGGTTAATTACCCGATGTGTGCTGGCAGTGCTGCAGCTCCATGTGCACAGAGCAGGGAGCAGCGCACACTGCTTAGCGCTGGCTCCTTGCTCTCCTAGCTGCAGGACACATCAGGTTAATTAACCCGATGTGTCCTGCAGCTAGCTACATGTGCACAGAGCAGGAGCCGGCAGCACAGGCAGTGAGAGCGGGGGAGGCTGGTATCGAAGGTAAATATCGGGTAACCAAGGACAGGGCTTCTTGGTTACCCGATATTTACATTGGTTACCAGCCTCTGCAGAAGCCGGCTCCTGCTGCCTGCACATTTAGTTGTTGCTGTCTCGCTGTCACACACAGCGATCTGTGCTTCACAGCAGGACAGCAACAACTAAAAAATGGCCCAGGACATTCAGCAACAACCAACGACCTCACAGCAGGGGCCAGGTTGTTGCTGGATGTCACACACAGCAACATCGCTAGCAACGTCACAAAAGTTGTTCGTTAGCAGCGATGTTGCTAGCGATGTTGCTTAGTGTGACGGGGCCTTTAGTCTAATGAGTATGGGAGGACTTAAATACTAGCTAAAAGGTACACGTTAAATACTAAGGTTAAAGGTACACGCACTGCCAGGCTATGTGCATATATCTTTTTATTGAGTTTTTCAGGCAGAAGACACTTTAGGACATGCTGGCATCTTTTTTGTGAAAGTTTTCTTCTTTTCCGTAATCTTTTCTATAGTTTTTTAATTAAATTGTATTAAATAAACTTATGAGCGGCTTCCAAGAAGAAATCGCCTGAGGATAGGTCAAGTCACTTTGTTTAACCTCTTTGGAAACCTGAAGCTGTTAAAAGAAGCTCAAAAGCCTAAACATACACTGCAGAACGACATATATTCAGTCTTTTTAGCATTCATTTAGAGCTTATTCAGTCCAGCAGGGGGTGTGATAACTTAAAGTGCCAAGGACAGCATGTACTCCAAATATGGCCCTGGTCACAATGCCTTTCTTATGGTTGCCATAATCTTTTTTTGTTTCTTGAAATTTGAATCTTCATTATGTTGGACCTTCCCAATTTGGGCTACCTGCATTCTGGAATTAGTCTATTGCTATCCCACTACAATTTCTAGTTAACTTACTATACTCTGAATCCCACTAGTGAAGTCATAAGGGTACTTTACGCTGCAATATCAGTACCGATATCGCTAGCGAGCGTACCTGCCCCCGTCGGTTGTGCGACACAGGCAAATCGCTGTCTGTGGTGCACAACATCGCTAACACCCGTCACACATACTTACCTGCCTAGCGACGTCGCTGTGACCGGCGAACCGCCTTCTTTCTAAGGGGGCGGTTCATTCGGCGTCATAGCGACGTCACTAAGTGGCCGCCCAATAGCAGAGGAGGGGCGGAGATGAGCGGGCCAAACATCCCACCCACCTCCTTCCTTCCTCATTGCCGGCGGGATGCAGGTATGGTGAGTTTCGATGTGTGCTGGAGCAGGAACGACAAACAACCTCGCTACTCACCTGTCAAGGATTTTTGGTGTTGGAGGGACCTCTCCAATACCAATGATTTTTACCTCTTTTGCGATCGTTTTAGGTCGCTCAGAGGTGTTACATGCTGCGATGTCGCTAACGACGCCGGATGTGCGTCACAAACACCGTGACCCCGACGATATATCGTTAGCGATGTCGCAGCATGTAAAGCACCCTATAGTCTGCATCACAGCCGGCCTACCCACAGCATGCCTCCTGTTACTTAACGGAGACACGCATGTGATGTCATAGAAGCTTAACTCCCACCCCTGTTGTCTTTTTCCTAGTCAGTAGAAATAATTAGTAGGATAATGTGGCGCCCCAACCATAACACACTAGTGACATGTATAGTCCCCAATACTCGTGAGCCTGAAGTATTTACACTGTGCTCCATGATGAAGACTTTGACTAATTATTCACATTATGTAAGTGTACAAAATGTCTATTCCCTAGTGCTCATGGCCATGTAGAGCTGTCCACAGTCTACAGAAACTAAGTGATATACTGTATATATATATATATATATATATATATATATATATATATATATATGTAATGTACTTCTTTAGTATTTCCTATTAAAGTATGTATGTACTTTCATAAATCAGCAGTATATTGCTATATCCTCTACACTTCATAAACACATACATCGTCATAACAAGGAAAGTCAGTTTTAGTATATGGGTATACATTGATATGGCTTGAGACCATCACTTAGTTAATGCAATAAGTAAACAAGTTTATGTCAGCAGAAAGACGAAAAGACAATATTCCATTTCTAGAATAAGGACTTATTCACAGCACAGGATCTACAGAAATCGACCTCCATCAGCACGACTGCCATTGATAATATATTTACTATGATACATGGATATATGACATTTTATGACATTGTGTGTATAACTTAAAATGCTTCTATTATATGTACATATTCCTATACAGTGCTGGCCAAAAGTATTAGCACCCCTGCAATTCTGTCAGATAATACTCAGTTTCTTCTTGAAAATTATTGTAATCACAAATTCTTTGGTATTATTAACTTCATTTAATTTGTCTTCAATGAAAAAAAAAAAAAATTGTCATAAAGCCAAATTGGATACAATTACACACCAAACATAAAAAAGCGGGTGGACAAAAGTATTGGCACTGTTTGAAAAATCATGTGATGCTTCTCTAATTTGTGAAAATAACAGCACCTGTAACTTACCTGTGGCACCTAACAGGTGTTGGCAATAACTAAATCACACTTGCAGCCAGTTGACATGGATTAAAGTTGACTCAACCTCTGTCCTGTGTCTTTGTGTGTACCACATTGAGCATGGAGAAAAAAAAGAAGACCAAAGAACTGTCTCAGGACTTGCGAATCCAAATTGTGAGGAAGCATGAGCAATCTCAAGGCTACAAGTCCATCTCCAAAGACCTGAAAGTTTCTGTGTCTACGGTGCGCAGTGTCATCAAGAAGTTTAAAGCCCATGGCATTGTGGCTAACCTCCCTAGATGTGGAAGGAAAAGAAAAATTGATGAGAGATTTCAACGCAAGATTGTGCGGATGTGGATAAAGAACCTCGCCTAACATCCAAACAAGTTCAAGCTGCCCTGCAGTCCGAGGGTACAACAGTGTCAACCCGTACTATCCGTTGGCGTCTGAATGAAAAGGGACTGTATGGTAGGATACCCAGGAAGACCCCACTTCTTACCCCGAGACATAAAAAGCCAGGCTGGAGTTTGCCAAAACTTACCTGAAAAAGTCTAAAACGTTTTGGAAGAATGTTCTCTAATCAGATGAGACAAAAGTAGAGCTTTTTGGGAAAAGCCATCAACATAGAGTTTACAGGAAAAAAAAAGAGGCATTCAAATAAAAGAACACGGTCCCTACAGTCAAACATGGCGGAGGTTTTCTGATGTTTTATAGTTGCTTTGCTGCCTCTGGCACTGGACTGCTTGACCGTGTGCATGGCATTATGAAGTTTCAAGACTACCAACAAATTTTGCAGCATAATGTAGGGCCCAGTGTGAGAAAGCTGGGTCTCCTTCAGAGGTCATGGGTCTTCCAGCAGGACAATGACCCAAAACACACTTCAAAAAGCACTAGAAAATGGTTTGAGAGAAAGCACTGGAGACTTCTAAAGTGGCCAGCAATGAGTCCAGACCTGAATCCCATAGAACACCTGTGGAGAGATCTCAAAATGGCAGTTTGGAGAAGGCACCCTTCAAATCTCAGGGACCTGGAGCAGTTTGCCAAAGAAGAATGGTCTAAAATTCCAGGAGAGCATTGTAAGAAACTCATTGATTGTTTGATTGGTTACCGGAAGCGGTTGTTCGCAGTTATTTTGGCTAAAGGTTGTGCAACCAAGTATTAGGCTAAGGGTGCCAATACTTTTGTCTGGCCCATTTTTGGAGTTTTGTGTGAAATGATCAATGATTTGATTTTTGTTTCATTCTCTTTTATGTTTTTTCATTGCAAGCAAAATAAATGAAAATAATAATACCAAAGAATTTGTGATTGCAATAATTTTCAAGAAGTATTATCTGACAGAATTGCAGAGGTGCCAATACTTTTGGCCAGCACTGTATATACACAACTACTGTACATAATGTCCTATGTTAGAAAGGTTCCTAGCCCTGATAAATCAATACGTAATTCTTCAGATTCACCTATATGGTTTCATTTTGTCTGCATTTTTTTTAATAAAAAAAAAATTCTGACGGAGCTGAAAACCACCCTGCATAACTAGTGAGTTAAAAAAAAAACCAAAGACTAAAGTGCTTAAGAATAGTGATGGGTGAAACCAAACTGTAAAAGTTCGGTTCCATCCAGGATACCTAGTATCCGTGCACAGAGCCCAGGCCAGAATTCACAAGGAACTCGAGGTAACTATTCGGATGTGGCCACCTGGATAATTTAAAAAAATAAAGGAAAAAGAAAAAAAAATAGGAATAAGACAGGCACGTTATAATTATCAGACTCCCCGTGGCTATAATACTACTTGCAGGATTTTAATCCATGATGGCATAGTGAGTTACTAAAGATAATCTTTGAGACTATGGTCCCAGCCCTCTTCAAGTCATTGACCAAGTCATCCTGTGAAGATATGGGCTGATTTCTGACCTTTACCCCACCCTTAATAATGGAGATACCAGGGGTGCTCAGAAAGAATAGCGGATGTGTGCCGGTGAAAAGAGAAGAGAACACTCACACTGCTGCCCACCCAGTGTTTCTGAATGGCAATAAATGGAATATTTACAATGCCTTGAAAAACTTTTCCACATTACACCCACAGATTTAAATGTATTTTATTGGGATTTTATATGATATACCAACTCTAACCAGCAAGTATTTTCGAAGTTTAAAGAAAATGATACATAATTTTCTAAATATTTTAATACCTCTAAAAAAAATACTGAGTGACCAATTGTCTCCAGAAGTCACCTAATTTGTAAACTGTGTTTACTTGCGTGTAATTTACCGTATTTTTCGGACCATAAGACGCACTTTTTTTCCCCCAAATGTTGGGGGAAAGTTGGGGGTGCGTCTTATGGTCTGACTGTGGCTGCGGGGAATGAGGGTGCTGAGGTGGAGCGGGCCATCGGGGGCACGAGCAGGCTGTAGCAGCCTGCTGTGACCACGTGGGCCCGCTCATTACATATGCACGCCCATCCTCCCTCCCATCTCTCAGCGCTGAAGCCGGCGCTGACAGGTGGGCGGGAGGACGAGCGGGGACGCGCGCATAGTAAAGAGCCGGTCCGCATGATCACCCCTGGCAATTACAGCCTGGAGTGATCATGTGCAGCTGTATTCACTGCTCCCCGCGCGTCATCATCAGCGCGGGGTGCAGTGAATCAGTGCACTCACCCGTCCCCGTGTGTGGAGCCGTCCCCCTGCTGCACGCAATGTCTTCCTGTCTGTGCCGGTCAGCTGATCTGACAGGAAGACATCGCGTGCTGCAGGGGAACGGCTCCACACACACAGGTCAGCGGCGCAGAGAGGAAGATGATCGGCTGCAGGGAGTGAGGAAAAGGTGAGTATAAACGTTTGTTTTTTTTTCTCTGTGCTATAGGATACAGGCCATATACCAGGATGGTATATGAGCACGATGGGGGCATATAGCAGGATAGGAGTATATGAGCAGGATGGATGGGGGGTATATGAACAGGATGGGGGTATATGAACAGGATGAGGTATATGAACAGGATGGGGGGTATATGAACAGGATGGGGGTATATGAACAGGATGGGTGGGGGGTATATGAACAGGATGGGGGTATATGAACAGGATGGGGGTATATGAACAGGATGGGGGTATATGAACAGGATGGGGGTATATGAACAGGATGGGAGAATATGAGCAGGATGGATGGAGGGTATATGAGCAGGATGGATGGAATGTATATGAGCAGGATGGATGGAGGGTATATCAATGGGATGGGGGTATATGAACAGAATGGGGGTATATGAACAGGATGGGGGTATATGAAGAGGATGGGGGTATATGAACAGGATGGGGGTATATGAACAGGATGGGGGAATATGAGCAGGATGGATGGAGGGTATATGAGCAGGATGGATGGAGGGTATATGAGCAGGATGGATGGAGGGTATATCAATGGGATGGGGGTATATGAACAGGATGGGGGTATATGAGCAGGATGGGGGGTATATGAGCAGGATCATATACAAGGCAGGAGGATCATTACCAGGATGGGGTACCTTAGTAGAGAATTTGGGAACATTACCCCCATAACAGTGTCAGCAGCAGATCCTCGCCCCATTACAGTGTGTCATGACCACATTTTTTTACTTAAAGTTTTATTTTCCTATTTTCCTCCTCTAAAACCAGGGTGCGTCTTATAGTCCGGTGCGTCTTATAGTCCGAAAAATACGGTATTCTTTTCTCAATATAACCACACCTGTACAGTGATGGCCTCAGAGGTTTGTTTGAGAACATTAGGGATCAAACATCACCATGAAAACCAAGGAACACACCAGATAGGTTAGGGGTAAAGTTGTGAAGAAGCGTAAAGCAGGGTTAGTTTATAAAAAAAATAGCCCAAGTTCTGAACATTTGACAAAGCACTGTTCAATCCATCACCTGCAAATTTAAGGAGTATGGCAAACATGCCAAGACATGTCTGTCCACCTAAATGGACATCCCAAGCAAGGAGAGCACTAATTAGAGAAGCAGCCAAGAGGCTCATGGTTATTCTGGAGTAACTGCAGAAATCCACAGCTCAGGTGGGAGAATCTGTCCAGAGGATAACTATTAGTCGTATGCTCCACAAATCTGGCATTGATGAAAGAGTGGCAAGAAATAAGCTATTGTTGAAAGAAAGCCATAAGAAATCCCATTTGCAGTTTTCAAAAAGCTACAGCGGGGACACAGCTAGCATGTGGACGAAAGGGCTCTGGTCAGATGGGACCAAAATAGAACTTTTGGGGCTAAATGCAAAAAGCAGTGTGTGGTAGGAAACTAACACTGCACACATCACCCTGAAAACATCATCCCCACCGTGTTCACATGGCGGTGGCATGGTGCTGTGGGGATACTTTTTTTCAGCAGGGGCAGGGACGCTGATCAGCATTGATGGGAAGATGGATGGAGCTAAATAAAGGGCAATGCTGAGGGAAAAAAATCAAGACTTAAATCCCATTGAGAATCTGAGGCAAGTCTTGAAAATTGCTGTTCACAGATACTCTCTATCCAGCCATCTCCTAACTCAGTAATATAAAAATCTATATTTACTGAAGACAGATTTTACCTTGGAATTGACAATTTTGAAAATAAAAGATCAGTCCAGGAGGAGAAAGAAGCAAGGCTTTAAATCGAAAGGACTTACTGTATATTAAGATGGCCTAAACTATAAGAAGATTACCAACACATGAAATTGAGCTGTAGCACAGCGGCTGAGACCATACAGTGGTTTAATAAAGATAGGTTCCACTTCAGAACCAGGCTTGCTATTGTCGACCAAAGAAGCTGAGTGAATGTGTTCAGCATCATATCCAGAGGTTGTCTTTTCAAAATAGATGTATAAGTGCTAGCAGAATTGTTGCAGAAGTTAGAGGGATGGGTGTGGGGTCAGCCTCATAGTGCTCAGACCATAAGCCGCACATTGCATCAAATTGGTCTGCATGGCTTTCATCCCAGAAGGAAGCCTCTCTAAAGAGGATGCATAAGAAAGGCCGAAAACAGTTTTCTGAAGAAAAGCAGACTAAGAACATAGATTACTAAACCCATGTTCAGTGGTCTGATGAGAACAAGATAAACTTATTTGGTTCATATGGTGTCAAGTGTGTTTGGTAGTAAACCAGGTAAGGAGTACAAAGACAAGTGTGTCTTACCTACAGTCAAGCATGGTGGTGGGAAGGTCATGGTTTGGGACAGCATAAGTGCTGTCAGCTGTGGGTAGCTACAGTTCATAGAGCATGATCTCCTCCCTTTGTATTCCAACATGATAATGACCCCTCCAAGATGACCACTGCCTTGCTAAAGAAACTGAGTGTGAAGGTGCTGGCCTGGCCAAGCATATCTCCAGACCTAAACTCTATTGAGTTGTCATGGGGGTGCCCTGCTCAGGGGAGCCCTCTGGCGAGTCTAAGGCCAGGAGGTCACAATGCCTTATTATGTGCAGGTCTGCAACTTGTATTTAAATGTAACTGCATTTTTTTGGTCCTGCATGGGGTTAAGACTCTTTCCTGTCTGGCTATCCTTTGTAGCCTTGATTTCAGGTGCAGCTCCTTGTGATCACTCCCCTTTGCTATATAAGGTCACATGTCTTACAATCTGGTGGTGGTTATAAAACCTTTATTTCTAAGCTGTCCACTTTAGAAAAAGCCAGTCTCTGGAAGAAGCTGAGGTGTTGTGACAATTGTAGCCATGGTACTTAGCTGCACTGGAGGAGTTTGGAGTGTTTTCCTTTTTGTATCTATTTTCTCCCCATCTGTCTCCCTTCCCTTGTGTTGTATTGTTCTGGTGAGACTAGAGCTTTCCTCAGCCTTCTCACTAGCCAGGGTGAGTTCAGGGCAAGCCAGAATCTAGGCACGTGATCGGCGATGAGGAAAAGAACTTCTATTGGGGTATTAGGGAGTGCAGGAATCAGCCTCAGGTGAGTGCAGGAGGTAACCTCGCTCCCCTCTCCCTGGCGCCAAGGCCCACTGTTGTATTGTCTTTTCAGGGTACACTGTGTGTTATGTGACTCACCGGAGTTCCCTTGTACCTATTGGAACCCCAGTTATCACTGTGAAGTGATGGGCCAGGGAGGCCTCTGGCTGTGTAGTCGTGGCTTCAAGGCACATCCCTGGTTCCATCACTCCTTTCATGTTGGGGGACAGTTTGCTGAAACAATGGAGATCAGTATCTTCGTCGGAGAGTGTACAAACAGTCCTCAGGCAGAAGTTGCTTGCAATAAAAGATAACATTTATTGGCACCAAACAAATCCGGACAGCAAATACGGCAGTTTTCTGTGGAGCTGGGGACAACCTGTCCAAACGCGCCCTCTAGTGGGGATATGCCCTGGGTACTCCTCTTCTCCGGGCTCCCACTTCTAGGTCAAGCACACACCGGACCCACACCAGCGGAATCAGACCTCTGAGGTTGCGTACTACTCCGTTACTCCGGCGTCCCCTGATGTTCCGCTCATACACACTGCCACCGATGGTCACACACTGCTGTTCCGGATCCGACTCCTTTCCACACACACAGACCTTCCCTAGTCATACAGCCGACTCCTCCTCCCCGGTGGCAACAGCCGTCCCACCCGGCCACTAGGGGGTGCCCTAACATCAAAATACAATACAATACAATATAAAAGAATATAACACTTTTAATAATAACGTTTCCGGGATAACTATGCTTTCTTTTGCAGGGGGTCTGCTCACCCACTGCATACCTCCCCTCTTAAAACCCGAGCCTCCCGGCAAGGCTCTTAAATATAAACACACATTAAAACAAAAACCTGTTAGGTTAGTCCACAACAACAGCGGCACCAGTTCAGCGGCGCTCCCGGTCCTTGGGGCACTCGGAGGTGCAGCAGCGCTCCCGGTCTCTAGGTAGCGCCCGGAGGCTCAACAGCACTCCCGGTCTTAGATGGCGCCCGGAGGCTTCAACAGCGCTCCCGGTCTTTAGGTGGCGCCCGGAGGCTCAACAGCGCTCCCGGTCTTACGATGGCGCCCGGAGACGCAACAGGAATAACAACTTTGCAACAGAACTTCTGCCGGTTAAACAGCACCGGACTTCAACAACAGGTGGACAGTAGGGACTTACTCTGGGGGCCAGGCCCGCTTCCATTCCTCCGCTTGTGCCTGGATGTAAGCTCCCAAAGACTGTCCCGGCTGGCGGCGGATCCTCCGAAAGGACACGGGGGCAAACGGTGGCTCCGCTGACGCAGCTGCTTCTGCTCCCAGTGGTGGTGGTGGCGTCGCTGCCCGAGGTGGTTGTGGTGCAGGTGGCGGCACATCTAAAACGATGACCGGCTTGTTGGTTACACTTTGGGTCACCGCTACCACTGGGGGAACCTTCTCCGGATCAGCGGCCGAAGCAGATGATGTCTCCGGGGCAGCAGACAAGGTGCGCCGGGGTTGAGAGGGTGCGGACGGGACCGGTCTTGGATGGCTCCGGCGCCGCTCCTGCAGTTCCTCCCACTCCAGCTCCTGCTGCCACTGTTCCGCTTCCCGGGCGGTCGGCATTCGGGAGACGCCCACAGCAAACAGGCCGCGGCTCCCTGCGTCCGGCAAGAACTGAACTTTCTCGCCCGGCCAAAGAGTATGGAGTCGTTTGGGCAATCCTTCCACGTCCAGATGAACTCTGTTATAGAAGTAGTCATCTCCGGTCTCTACTTCTCGGATAAACCCATATCCCTCCTGCTGGTTGAACTTTACGACCACTCCGGTGGTCATCTGTAGAGCCAGCTCTTCTCCGCCGGGACCGGCCAACATCTCCCGGAATGTGGTTTCGGCCACCAGACGTTCCCGGACAGGGTCAGGCACCGGGGACGGAGCTCTGGGGTAGGGTACGGAGGGTGGAACGATGACCGGCTCCCAGATAAAGCCCAGGTGGTCCACTTCCAACTGCTCAGCGAGCTCTTCGGCCGGCACTCCATACGAGGTGGTTGGAGTAGCAGCGGCGGCACCCGACTGTGGAGGCTCCCAAGGGGCGTGAGTGGCATATGTGGCCCGGACCTCCGTGATGGTGCCTCCGGTCTTTGCATCCCACGTTGTTTTCCAGGATACTTTCTCCGGCCGTGTGGAACCTCCCGGTCCAATTGGTAGGTCCACAAGAGAGGCCTCGCTGGCGGTAGCAAACTTAGGCCGTCCCCGGCCTAGGCTGACCAGAGCCATGGTGGTGGCCAGCTCCTCTGGTTGCCCCGACATGTTCATCTCTGTTTCCTGTATGTCCAGTAGCGACGGAGTCGATGCTGAGTCTGAGGAAAGAGGAGGCGGGCCTTCGTTTCCCGCTCTTAAACAGAATCCTCCCCCAGCCTCACGCATCATCTTGACTCCTCCGCGGCGGTACTTCTTTCTCTTCCGAACACCGCCCACTTCGTATGTCTTCAATGCCCTGGAACTGGCGCCTCCCCTCTTTGGGCGGAGTACTCCATGCCTCTTCTTCGGCACCGGCCAGCCCCAAGCTCTTCTTTTGGCGCCAACTTTTCGCGCCTTTTCTTCCACTTCACAGATAACGGCCCTCTCGCCGCCATCTTGTACCCGGTCCAACGCCTTGGGCACTTCTTCATCCCACCATGGAACTGGAAATCTTCGCTCATAGCCCGGATACGGTGCACTCGGCACTACTTGGTCTCCGGCTTCCTGGGTTCCTGGCAGGGGAATCGCATCCTGCCGACTACGCCACATGAAGTGATGGGCCAGGGAGGCCTCTGGCTGTGTAGTCGTGGCTTCAAGGCACATCCCTGGTTCCATCACTCCTTTCATGTTGGGGGACAGTTTGCTGAAACAATGGAGATCAGTATCTTCGTCGGAGAGTGTACAAACAGTCCTCAGGCAGAAGTTGCTTGCAATAAAAGATAACATTTATTGGCACCAAACAAATCCGGACAGCAAATACGGCAGTTTTCTGTGGAGCTGGGGACAACCTGTCCAAACGCGCCCTCTAGTGGGGATATGCCCTGGGTACTCCTCTTCTCCGGGCTCCCACTTCTAGGTCAAGCACACACCGGACCCACACCAGCGGAATCAGACCTCTGAGGTTGCGTACTCCTCCGTTACTCCGGCGTCCCCTGATGTTCCGCTCATACACACTGCCACCGATGGTCACACACTGCTGTTCCGGATCCGACTCCTTTCCACACACACAGACCTTCCCTAGTCATACAGCCGACTCCTCCTCCCCGGTGGCAACAGCCGTCCCACCCGGCCACTAGGGGGTGCCCTAACATCAAAATACAATACAATACAATATAAAAGAATATAACACTTTTAATAATAACGTTTCCGGGATAACTATGCTTTCTTTTGCAGGGGGTCTGCTCACCCACTGCAACTGCATGACATGAGTATCTGTAAACAAGCTCAAACAGAAGGTGGAGGAGCACGAGATCTCTAACATCTATCAGCACTGTGATGTCATCATGGAGAAGTGGAAGAGGATTCTAGTGGCTCTTGTGACACTCTAGTGAATTCTGTACCCAAGAGAGTTGAGGCAGAACTTAAAAAATAATGGTGGCCTTGCAACATATTCAAACTTTCGGCACAATTTGGCCATTTTCTCTTAGGATTGCATTCACTTTTGTTGGCAGCATTTTTTTTTACAATAATGGTTGTGTGTTGAATTATTTAGAGGGCAAGCCAAATTTACACTGTTATACAAGCTGTACACTGACTACTTTACATTGTATCAAGGTGTCATATCTTCAGTGTTGTCCTATGACAAGATATAGTAAAATATTTACAAAAATGTGAGGGGTGTATTCACTTTTTTGATATACTGTATATTTACGTTATATACCTTACATGCTTTCAGTTACTATAACTTCTTGTTTCTTGTTGGCGGAGACAAAATAGAAAAAGCTAATTCACTTCCTACAGAGTGACAAGTGGAAGAAGATCTTGAAGTCTTCTCTCTGTATCTCCCTCTGTAAACAAATAAAATGATCCAACTATGTATGATACACCAATCATATCTAAACCCGTTGAGACTGGTCCACATGGATAGATTAAATCTATGAACATCTGCAACGCCATTCACTCGAAAAAGAGTTTTGGCACTTAATGTGGGCCTGTCTTTCTTATCATATCTAATATTTTCTTCCATATCAGTAGATCCTCAATTCTGTCCTTTTAGTGTACTCGATAAAGAACTATGGCAAGATTAAATGAAGATATTTTACTTCTAACAAGGAAGGTAATAGGTATGTGGGACACCCCATTGACATTACAGACATGAAGTAGGCTGGGGAACATGATAGCCCCATCTGAAAAAATAGTTAATCCAAATTAGGGAGCATGCCTACAGAAATTCTCAAATGTTTGGAATGCCTGGACCACCTCAAATATGACATTCATACTAGGCGTGTTAATATACTCACCAATTGCCGTCTTCCCCAGTTTCCAGCACAGCTCCGTTCCTCTTCTCCCTCACGTGTCTTCTATTCCAACTTGCTGGATCACACTGCAGTTTATATGTGACCTGGAAGTCATTTTTACAATTTAAGCTTATGAAGTATCCGAATGAAGCTCCAGAGACTTAGAAGAGACTCCAGCTCACACATAAAACGCAGTGCAACCTGATGTGTTGGAATAGAAGTCATGTTGAGTGACAAGAGAGCCAGAGCTGTGCTGGAAACTGGGAAAAATGGCAATCGATGAGTATATTCAGGGCCGCCACTAGGAATTTCAGGGCCCCATACTGGCAAAATTTTCGGGCCCCCTTGGGACTCTGCCCAGGCTCCACCCCCAGCTCCACCTCCACCACTCAAACTTCCTACAGTCTCACTGCCACTCTTGCAAAAACATATATGTATGTACAGTATAACATATATATTTTATATATTTATATATAGATATATATTTATATATATATATACACATACATACATACATACATATACACAGTCATGGCCAAAAGTGTTAGCACCCTTGAAGTTGTTTCCCTCAGAAAATTACACAGACAGACAGACTGTATACACAGACAGACAGACTGTATACACAGACAGACAGACTGTATACACAGACAGTATACACAGACAGACTGTATATACATAGATAGTATACACAGACATACACAGTATACACAGATAGTATACATAGACAGACAAACAGTATACACAGATAGTATACATAGACAGACAGTATACACAGATAGTATACATAGACAGACAGACAGTATACACAGATAGTATACATAGACAGACAGACAGACAGTATACACAGATAGTATACATAGACAGACAGACAGACAGTATACACAGATAGTATACATAGACAGACAGACAGTATACACAGATAGTATACATAAACAGACAGACAGACAGTATACACAGATAGTATACATAGACAGACAGTATACACAGATAGTATACATAGACAGACAGACAGTATACACAGATAGTATACATAGACAGACAGTATACACAGATAGTATACATAGACAGACAGTATACACAGATAGTATACATAGACAGACAGCTACATATTGCACACTATACAGGACACACATATCTTATACATAACACAGACAGGCAGCACATTACACAGACAGGCAGCACATTACATAGACAGGCAGCACATCACACAGACAGGCAGCACATTACACAGACAGACAGCACATAACAACCTGGCTTTTATCAGCGCCACCTCCCCGGGCTGAGAGCTGAGAGCAGCAGGCGGGCCGGCCACCTTACCCCCCCCCCCCGTTCAGAGATGAGCGGGTGGGCCACCTCACCACCTGACCCCCTTCCCCCCCGGTTTGAGATAAGCAGACCACCCCCTCCCGGTTCTGAGATGAGCGGCCGGGCCACCTCACCACCTGACCCCCTTCCCCCCCAGTTTGAGATAAGCAGACCCCCCCCGTTCAGAGATGAGCGGGCGGGCCACCTCACCACCTGAACTCCTTCCCCCCCCCCGGTTTGAGATAAGCAGACCCCCCCCGGTCTGAGCTGAGCGGGCGGGCCAGCTCTCCACCTCACACCCCCCCGGCGAATGTCTTCAGCTCACAGCGCTTACCTGTCCCGCTGGCTGCCGCGTCCTCGCCACTTCTGCCACTGTTACTTGCAGGAGTGTAATGAGGTCGCAGAGTGATGACCTCACCACACTGCTGCCAGGCCCAGTGATGACGCATCGGCACCCTGCTCTGCTCCAATGACTCTGCCTCCACTCCACCACATGGCTAATTTGCATGCTCCACCTCGTCGCATGCAAATTAGTCATGTAAGGAGGTGAAGCGACACCGCCGGGCCCCTCTGCTGCTGCTGTGACTGGGGCCTGGTGAAGAGGAGGGGCCCGTCCTGCCGGGGGCTTAATAAAGATAAGTATTCACCCCGGGCCTGTCCGGGCCCCCTCTCTTCACTGGGCCCCCTACACCAGGCACAGTAGTAATGCCCTGATGGCGGCCCTGAGTATATTAACACACTTACTACATAACACACATATTTATACACGTTTAGTTAATGAAAAAATTATTGGATGTGCTTCTTTATTATCATCATGCCTCCAACTATTATTCAGGATTGTATTGTTGTGACGATCCATACAGTGTACATATCTATTCCACAAACTTGATGCTTTAACTGTATAGATATAATAAACATATTGTGGATTAAAACTGCATGAAAATAAAAGTGGAGAACCAAGAATATATTTATATATATATATATATATATATATATATATATATATATATATATATATACTACAGTGCATAAGTTTAAGGTCACTTAGATATTTCCTTACTTTTTAAAGAAAAGCACATTTTTTTTCAATGAAGCTAACATTAAATTAAACAGAAATACACTCTATATATTGTTAATGTGGTAAATGACTACTCTAGCTGCAAATGTCTAGTTTTTAATGCAATATCTACATATGTGTATAGAGGCCCATTTCCAACAACCACCGCTCCAGTGTTCTAATGGTACATTGTGTTTGCTAACTGTGTTAGAAGGCTAATGGATGTTTAGAAATTCTTTGAAAACCCTTGTGCAAGTGTGTTAACACAGCTGACAACAGTTTTGCTTATTAGAGAAGCTATAACACTGACCTTCCTTTGAGCTAGTTCAAAATCTGGAGCATTAGATTTGTTGGTTCCATTAAACTCTCAAAATGGCCAGAAAAAGAGAAATTTCATGTGAAACTTGACAGTCTATTCTTTTTCTTAGAAATAAAGGATATTCCATGCAAGAAATTGCTGAGAATTGAAGATTAACTACAACGGTGTGTACTACTCCCTTCAGAGGAGAGCACAAACAGGCTCTAACCAGAGTAGAAAGAGAAGTGGGAGGCCCCGCTGCACAACTGAGCAACAAGGCAAGTACATTAGAGTCTCTAGTTTGAGAAATCGACGACTCACAGGTCCTAAACTGGCAGCTTCATTAAATAGTACCCGCAAAACGCCAGTGTCAATGTCTACAGTGACAAAGCGACTCCGGGATGCTGGCCTTCAGGGCAGAGTAGCAAAAAAATGCCATATCTGAGACTGGCTAATTAAAGGAAAAGATTAATATAGGCAAAAGAACACAGACATTGGACAGAGGAAGATTGGAAAAAAGTGTTATGGACAGACGAATCGAAGTTTGAGGTGATCACACAGAAGAACATTTGTGAGATGCAGAATAACTGAAAAGATTTTGGAAGAGTGCCTGACGCCATCTGTCAAGCATGGTGGAGGTAATGTGATGCTCTGGGGTTGCTTTGGTGCTGGTAAAGTAGGAGATTTGTACAATGTAAAAGGGATTTTGAATAAGGAAGGCTATCACTCCATTTTGTAACGCCATGCCATACCCTGTGGACAGCACTTGATTGGAGCCAATTTCCTCCTACAACAGGACAATGACCCAAAGCACACCTCCAAATTATGCATGAACTATTTAGGGAAGAAGCAGGCAGCTGGTATTCTATCTGTAATGAAGTGGCCAGCCCAGTCACCAGATCTCAAACCTATTGAGCTGTTGTGGAAGCAGCTTGACCGTATGGTACGCAAAAAGTGCCCATCAAGCCAATCCAACTTGTGGGAGGGGCTTCTGGAAGCATGGGGTGAAATATCGCCAGATTACCTCATCAAATTAACAGCTAGAATATCAAAGGTCTGCAAAGCTGGAATTGCTGCAAAGGAGCATTCTTTGCCGAAAGTAAAGTTTGAAGGAGAAAATTATTATTTCAAGTAAAAATCATTATTTCTAACCTCGTCAATGTCTGGACTATATTTTCTATTCATTATGCAACTCATATGATAAATAAAAGTATGATTTTTCATGGAAGAGACAAAATTGTCTGGGGGACCGCAAACTTTTGAACTGTAGTATATATATATATATATATATATATATATATATATAAAATAATTGAACAATGAACCATGAAAGCTGGGATTTAGCCACAGGAAAATGTTTGTACGTACCAAGCTTTATAACTTGGGACTGGCCTTGGAAATTAGAGACAGTCACTATGCCTTCCAGCCTACAATTGAAAAATAGACTATGGAGTTAATTTATGATATACACTTGCCAAACCACACTGCTGAGCTTATTTTTAGTTGTTGCATGCCTCAATTTGTACAAGTATAACTAGATTTTCGCCAAAGTGCACTGGATTAAGGAATAAATGTTTACGGACGTTTTTAAAGATGTCAAAGTCTGAACTGGATACTAGTGTTTAGGTAGATGGAGGAGGTTTAACCCCTTAACAACGCAGTCAATTTCCAGTTTTATTTTTTCCTCACCTTCTTCCCATATTTTTAAATTTTTCTCTCCACATTCATTCATAGTTACATAGACCTAGGTCCATCTAGTTCAACCTTCCTCCACCAGTTCTACATTTTTTCACTACGTCACTTATAACCATCAATGTTTTGTGTACTGAGGAAATCATCCAGCCCTTTTTTTAAAAGCTGTTATAGTATCAGCCATTACTACCTCTTGTGGTAGGGCATTCCACAGTCTGACTGCTCTAACTGTAAAGAACCCTTTCCTATTTAGCTGCCGGAATCGCTTTTCTTCCACTCAAAGTAAATGCCCCCTCGTCCTTAGTATTTCTTTCATATTACCACATTACCACAGTGTATTGGAAAAGCAAAACAAATTCCAATTAGGGAATAATTGTGAAAAAAAAATACATTTCTGACATTGTTTTTGGGGATTGTTTTTACTGACTATATTGTGTGGTAAATATGACCTTGCAATATTATTCTCGCAATCAGTTTGATTATAGTGATACCAAACGTGTCCTTTTTTTAGTGTTTTAGTAATGGCAAAAATCAGAAGTTTAAAAAAAAAATAATTGGGGGTTTGTGTTGCCTTTTTATGATACTTGTAATGTTTTCATCTTTAATTTATTGGAGCGGTGTGATGGTTTATTTTGCAGGTCAAAAAATATTTTTATTGATACCATTTCGGATAGATATGATGTTTTGATAGCTTGTTACAGCATTTTTTGTGGTATTACAGTGACCAAACAAAACATAATTTTGGCATTCTTTACTTTTTCCATTTATGGGTGTTTATCATTTGGTAATAAAATGTCCAGGAATAAAAGAAAACCACTATGGATGAATAAGACAATAGAAGAAAAATAAAACAAAAACAAAGGGCATTCAAAATCCTGAAGGCTGAGAACACAGAAATACCATTTCAGAAGTATACTCAATAAGAAATGTGAAAAAGAAATCAAATTAGCAAAATTAGCTAAAGACATTAAAATAAATCCCTACATTTTTTATAAATACATCAATGTCAAAATGAAAAAAAAAAAGATGGTATCAGCCCCTTGAAAGATTATAACAAAATAATTATAGAGGACAAAGCAAAGGTTGAGATATTACACAGGCACTTTTTTATCCATGTTCACAAAGGAACTGACTGTTCCAGGTATCATTCATCAAGGCAAAAATCAAAGTCCCCCTGATATAACTAATTTAACAAAAAAAAAACATATGCCTGTGTCTGAGCAAATTAAAAATTGACAAATCCACCGGGCCAGATGGCATTCATCCATGGATATTGAGGGAATTGAGCTCAGTATTTGATAGACCACTGTATCTTATCTTCTTAGACTCTCTTGTAAAAGGGTTGGTACCTCAAGATTAGAGAATGGCTGACGTGGTTCCGATATTTAAGAAAGGTAAGAGGGTTGATCAAGGCAACTACCATCTGGTAAGACTAACATCAGTGATGTGCAAGGTTTTTGAGGGCATTTTAAGAGATGACATGCAACAATATATTAGAGAGAATAATATAATAACTGATAACCAGCATGGATTCATGAAAGATAAGTCATATCTAACCAACATGTTGGGTTTCTATGAGGAGGTAAGTTCATATGTGGATATTGGTAATGCAGCCAATGTGATTTATTTGGACTTTGCAAAGGAATTTGATACTATGCCATAACAAAGTCTTATAATGAAGCTCCAGAAGCAAGGAATAGGGTAAACTATAAGCAGATAGATAAGGAATTGGCTAAAAGATAGGAAACAAAAAGTTGTCATAAATGGTGTTCTTATATAGACTTATCAGCACACACACAAATTTTGCAAGAGAAATATAGCCAACTGTGCTAGTCATTACAGCCCTGGCCTCAATTCATCTTAATGTGTGATATTTTTTAACATTCATATGTTGCACCTCATTTCTGTCACACACGGAGTAGGAGATGTCTGTATGTATCAGCTGTGTTCATAACCATTGTAGCAGGAGCCTAGCTGCCAATACATGGAGGTTTGTAGTCCAAATAGTGGCATTTTGCCCAGATACGGATGTTTTTAACCTAGATAGTGGCATTTAAGTTAGGTTCCCGGATTACAGAGATATACCTTGCCGTTTGGTTTCCGGGCTTACATGCATTGGCCAATACATAAACTAAATATCTCTCTTTTGCAGTAATGCAGTGCCATATTTTCCCTTCTACATTTTTGGCTTTTTCAGTGTGCGACTGTATACATTTATAGTTTGTATGTATCGCATGACACACGCGATAAGCCCAACGGGCGTTTGACGCACTAGAAAAAAAAACAACATAAAAAGGGGGGAACACCGGGGTCATGATACAACGGAGGTCCCTGTCGGTAGGGAGTGGGGTGAGGGGGCACCTACTGGACTCACCTCCAGCTGACTCTTGAGCTCCCTAGAGTCCCTATACAGGTTATTTCAACCTGTTGGTAAGCAGGATACCTTGGACCCTCAGCTGACCCTAACCATAAACATGAAGGGAAAAGAAAGACAGATGGGGGAATAAACAGAAGGATACAAAACACCAAACTTCACCATAGCAGATGGACTCTAAAGTAGCAGGTGGATGGGCACAGTACAATACCTCAGCAGTTCCTTTCACCAGGCTGGCCAAAGTAGAAATGATTCTAAAGCCCGCTACACACGCTTCAATATATCTCACAATCCGTCGTTGGGGTCAAGTTGTAAGTGACGCACATCCGGCATCGTTTGTGAGGTATCTGATCTGTCACTGAGGTTACCCGCGGCCACCGCTGGATCCAGCGGTGGATACCCGGTGGCCGCGGGTAACCTCAGTGACAGATCAGCTGATCGCGCGGCTGTCTTCATTTGCTGTGTGGAGGTGACCGGAGCGGCTGTGTCTGCTGCGGCTCCGGTCACCTCCATGCAGCAGCGCTGGAAGCGACGCTGGACCATCCTGGAGTACGCCGGACATGGAGGGCTTTTTGGGGCTGATTAAAGTGGTGAACCAGGGTATATGTGTGTGTTTTTATTTCTAATAAACGATTTTTTTGGGCGTGTGTGTGTTTATTTACTGTAATTTACAGATTAATCATGGAAGGTGTCTCATAGACGCCTGACATGATTAATCTAGGACTTATTGGCAGCTATGGGCTGCCAATAACTCCTTATTACCCCGATTTGCCAACGCACCAGGGCAAATCGGGAAGAGCCGGGTACAGTCCCAGAACTGTCGCATATAATGTATGCGGCAATTCTGGGCGGCTGTTGGCTGATGTTGTTAGGGTGGGGGGCTCCCCATAACGTAAAGCTCCCCATCCTGAGAATACCAGCCTTCAGCCGTATGGCTTTATCTGGCTGGTTTTAAAAATGGGGGGAACCGCACGCCGTTTTTTTTAATTATTTAATTATTTATTTCACTACACAGTATAGACACGCCCACCGGCTGCTGTGATTGGGTGCAGTGTGACACCTGCAGGGAATACGAAATTGTTTAATGGGCGGCCGGCTTTTTCAAAACAGTAAAAGTCGCCGGAGCAGTGTGATTGCCGTGCAGTGCCACGCCGGGGATCGGTGAGTATCAGAGAGGGGGGGACACTTCAGTCACTCGGGGGATTAGCGGTCACCGGTGAGTCCTTTGCAGTGGGTGAGCAGACCCCCTGCAAAAGAAAGCATAGTTATCCCGGAAACGTTATTATTAAAAGTGTTATATTCTTTTATATTGTATTGTATTGTATTTTGATGTTAGGGCACCCCCTAGTGGCCGGGTGGGACGGCTGTTGCCACCGGGGAGGAGGAGTCGGCTGTATGACTAGGGAAGGTCTGTGTGTGTGAAGGGAGTCGGATCCGGGACAGCAGTGTGTGACCATCGGTGGCAGTGTGTATGAGCGGAACATCAGGGGACGCCGGAGTAACGGAGGAGTACGCAACCTCAGAGGTCTGATTCCGCTGGTGTGGGTCCGGTGTGTGCTTGACCTAGAAGTGGGAGCCCGGAGAAGAGGAGTACCCAGGGCATATCCCCACTAGAGGGCGCGTTTGGACAGGTTGTCCCCAGCTCCACAGAAAACTGCCGTATTTGCTGTCCGGATTTGTTTGGTGCCAATAAATGTTATCTTTTATTGCAAGCAACTTCTGCCTGAGGACTGTTTGTACACTCTCCGACGAAGATACTGATCTCCATTGTCTCAGCAAACTGTCCCCCAACATGAAAGGAGTGATGGAACCAGGGATGTGCCTTGAAGCCACGACTACACAGCCAGAGGCCTCCCTGGCCCATCACTTCATGTGGCGTAGTCGGCAGGATGCGATTCCCCTGCCAGGAACCCAGGAAGCCGGAGACCAAGTAGTGCCGAGTGCACCGTATCCGGGCTATGAGCGAAGATTTCCAGTTCCATGGTGGGATGAAGAAGTGCCCAAGGCGTTGGACCGGGTACAAGATGGCGGCGAGAGGGCCGTTATCTGTGAAGTGGAAGAAAAGGCGCGAAAAGTTGGCGCCAAAAGAAGAGCCTGGGGCTGGCCGGTGCCGAGGAAGAGGCACGGAGTACTCCGCCCAAAGAGGGGAGGCGCCAGTTCCAGGGCATTGAAGACATACGAAGTGGGCGGTGTTCGGAAGAGAAAGAAGTACCGCCGCGGAGGAGTCAAGATGATGCGTGAGGCTGGGGGAGGATTCTGTTTAAGAGCGGGAAACGAAGGCCCGCCTCCTCTTTCCTCAGACTCAGCATCGACTCCGTCGCCACTGGACATACAGGAAACAGAGATGAACATGTCGGGGCAACCAGAGGAGCTGGCCACCACCATGGCTCTGGTCAGCCTAGGCCGGGGACGGCCTAAGTTTGCTACCGCCAGCGAGGCCTCTCTTGTGGACCTACCAATTGGACCGGGAGGTTCTACACGGCCGGAGAAAGTATCCTGGAAAACAACGTGGGATGCAAAGACCGGAGGCACCATCACGGAGGTCCGGGCCACATATGCCACTCACGCCCCTTGGGAGCCTCCACAGTCGGGTGCCGCCGCTGCTACTCCAACCACCTCATATGGAGTGCCGGCCGAAGAGCTCGCTGAGCAGTTGGAAGTGGCCCACCTGGGCTTTATCTGGGAGCCGGTCATCGTTCCACCCTCCGTACCCTACCCCCGAGCTCCGTCCCCGGTGCCTGACCCTGTCCGGGAACGTCTGGTGGCCGAAACCACATTCCGGGAGATGTTGGCCGGTCCCGGCGGAGAAGAGCTGGCTCTACAGATGACCACCGGAGTGGTCGTAAAGTTCAACCAGCAGGAGGGATATGGGTTTATCCGAGAAGTAGAGACCGGAGATGACTACTTCTATAACAGAGTTCATCTGGACATGGAAGGATTGCCCAAACGACTCCATACTCTTTGGCCGGGCGAGAAAGTTCAGTTCTTGCCGGACGCAGGGAGCCGCGGCCTGTTTGCTGTGGGCGTCTCCCGAATGCCGACCGCCCGGGAAGCGGAACAGTGGCAGCAGGAGCTGGAGTGGGAGGAACTGCAGGAGCGGCGCCGGAGCCATCCAAGACCGGTCCCGTCCGCACCCTCTCAACCCCGGCGCACCTTGTCTGCTGCCCCGGAGACATCATCTGCTTCGGCCGCTGATCCGGAGAAGGTTCCCCCAGTGGTAGCGGTGACCCAAAGTGTAACCAACAAGCCGGTCATCGTTTTAGATGTGCCGCCACCTGCACCACAACCACCCCGGGCAGCGACGCCACCACCACCACCGGGAGCAGAAGCAGCTGCGTCAGCGGAGCCACCGTTTGCCCCCGTGTCCTTTCGGAGGATCCGCCGCCAGCCGGGACAGTCTTTGGGAGCTTACATCCAGGCACAAGCGGAGGAATGGAAGCGGGCCTGGCCCCCAGAGTAAGTCCCTACTGTCCACCTGTTGTTGAAGACCGGTGCTGTTTAACCGGCAGAAGTTCTGTTGCAAAGTTGTTATTCCTGTTGCGTCTCCGGGCGCCATCGTAAGACCGGGAGCGCTGTTGAGCCTCCGGGCGCCACCTAAAGACCGGGAGCGCTGTTGAGCCTCCGGGCGCCATCTAAGACCGGGAGTGGTGTTGAGCCTCCGGGCGCTACCTAGAGACCGGGAGTGCTGCTGCACCTCCGAGTGCCCCAAGGACCGGGAGCGCCGCTGAACTGGTGCCGCTGTTGTTGTGGACTAACCTAACAGGTTTTTGTTTTAATGTGTGTTTATATTTAAGAGCCTTGCCGGGAGGCTCGGGTTTTAAGAGGGTAGGTATGCAGTGGGTGAGCAGACCCCCTGCAAAAGAAAGCATAGTTATCCCGGAAACGTTATCATTAAAAGTGTTATATTCTTTTATATTGTATTGTATTGTATTTTGATGTTAGGGCACCCCCTAGTGGCCGGGTGGGACGGCTGTTGCCACCGGGGAGGAGGAGTCGGCTGTATGACTAGGGAAGGTCTGTGTGTGTGAAGGGAGTCGGATCCGGGACAGCAGTGTGTGACCATCGGTGGCAGTGTGTATGAGCGGAACATCAGGGGACGCCGGAGTAACGGAGGAGTACGCAACCTCAGAGGTCTGATTCCGCTGGTGTGGGTCCGGTGTGTGCTTGACCTAGAAGTGGGAGCCCGGAGAAGAGGAGTACCCAGGGCATATCCCCACTAGAGGGCGCGTTTGGACAGGTTGTCCCCAGCTCCACAGAAAACTGCCGTATTTGCTGTCCGGATTTGTTTGGTGCCAATAAATGTTATCTTTTATTGCAAGCAACTTCTGCCTGAGGACTGTTTGTACACTCTCCGACGAAGATACTGATCTCCATTGTCTCAGCAAACTGTCCCCCAACATGAAAGGAGTGATGGAACCAGGGATGTGCCTTGAAGCCACGACTACACAGCCAGAGGCCTCCCTGGCCCATCACTTCACCTTCACTGGTGACCGCTAATCAGGACGCGACACAGACAGAGCCGCAGCATGACAATGAAGTCGGGTGAGGTTCACCCGAGTTCATTCTGACAGTGCGGCTCTGTCTGTGTCTGCTGTCATCTGCCATTCAGCGCTGCTACATGGCTGTCTGTGTCTGCTGTCAGCGGCCATGTAGCAGAGCTGAACGGCAGATGACATAGTAAACACGCATCCCTACACATTACACACACTTGTCAAGTCAATAAATAAAAAAAAAAAAAAGGTGCCCAATGCATACGTCACAGAACACATGATCTAAAGGATCGCACACAAAATTGACCAATTTAACATAGACTACTAACGCACGTGTGACAGCAAATGAACGACCAACGTGCAATCTCATAAGATCCCGTATGCAACCTGGGCGTGTCACATCGCAAATGCTATTGTACAACTAAGGGTATGTGCGCACGTTGCTTTTTACCTGCTTTTTACCTGCTTTTTTGCTGCTTTTTCTTCTGCGCTGTTTAATGCCAAAATGGATGTGTTCTTCTATTCAAGCAAAGTCTATGGGAATTTGGGTTTCTTGTTCACACTATGTTGTTCAAAATGCTGCCTTTTTGTGGCAGAACTTTGGTCAAAAACTCAGCTTTGCAGTGCAAAACCCAAATGGCAAAAACAATTGACATGTTGCTTCTTTGAAAAGCTGAGTTTTTGACCAAAGTTCTGCCACAAAAAGGCAGCATTTTGAACAACATAGTGTGAACAAGAAACCCAAATTCCCATAGACTTTGCTTGAATAGAAGAACGCATCCATTTTGGCATTAAACAGCGCAGAAGAAAAAGCAGCAAAAAAGCAGGTAAAAAGCAGGTAAAAAGCAACGTGCGCACATACCCTAATTGCAACGTGTAAAGTGGGCTTAAGGCTGAGACCACACTTTGCATTCACCTACTTGCATTTCTAAACGCACGTTTTTGGCTTAATTGATTTGTCCAAAGTTGCCTTTTTCTGAACTTTAGCGCTGAAAACACATGCGTATTTACCGCTTTTTTGATGCGTTTTCAGCGCTTTTTGCATGCTTTTTCACCTGCGTTTTGAACAAGACACTGCTAAATAAAGTTTAATCAGTCATATAGAATGAAAAAAGAGAAAAAAAAGGATCAAGTCTATATTAATGGAAAAAATAATGAAAATAGATATATTTAATAAAATTATAGCGGTAATATACAGTTTATCGCTAATATAGCAATAAATGCATATTTTTCTCAAATGTAATTGTCGGATTATGTGTGTAAAGGGACATATCAAATCATTATTTTGAAGTCCAAAACGCTTGTTTTCTGCACTGAAAAAGCAGGTAAAACGCAGGAATTTGAAGGAATCTTGTTTTTTGCCATTTCTCATTGACTTCAATGTTAGCAAAACGCACCTAAAATGGCAAAAACAACTGACATGCTGCTTCATTGAACGCATGGTTTTTGCCACAAAATATGCAAATTAAACGCAGCGTTTAGAAACGCAGAGTGCGGTCTGAAAATCACCATTTTCCATTGACTTTGCTGGAAAATCAAAATGCATGCCTTTTGGCATGAAAAAGGTGCTTCTCAAAACGGACCTAAAAAGCAGCTGAAACGCAGGTGGAAACGCAAAGTGCGGTCTCAGCCTAACAGCAGCAAGGACTGCTGTGAAGGCTCCAGTATTTAACCTAAATAGGCGTGGACCTAAAGCAACAAAACCTGAAATTAACTCATGAGACGCCAAAGGAAAGTAAACTTCCTTTAAATGAGGAGTCAGGATGGATATGGGAGGCTCCAGTATTAAGGCTGACACTAGTCTCAAAACAGCAGGGAGATGACCGTGACAATTTCATAAACATAACACTTCAAGACCGTCACGTTCAATGAGAGGTTCCAATACCTAGATGCAAGGGTCCTATTAGGACCAAGATGGCGATTCTTTTATATAACTTAATTTTTTTTCTAGAAGTCTTCAAAGCATTTACCCAGAAGTCATTTTTTTTTCCAAAAAAAGCACCTTTCTTTTAAAATAGGTTGATTCTAGTATTGCAGTTCCTCATTAAGGAGAAAGTGGCAAAGCTGCAATACCGGATATAGCCCAGGACCATGAGTGGTGCTCTTTCTTGGAAAAAAAAAACTATACTCCTTGACAATCAGAAAGTAGAAAGCAGATTTGTACTGTAAGAGAGAGGGTGCTGTGTACCCAACCCTTTACAATGAAAGGAACGTTATATGTGGAGTCAGATGGCTGCCAGTTACAGGCTATTATTGATCACTGTAATATTTCATGATCCTTAGAAACCACAGAGAAAACTGCTGGCATGAATATCGCAGGCATACTCTAGGGAACCATTCTGCTGAACAGATGAGCTCTAATGACAGAGATACACATACTACTCCACCTCCCTCCTCTGCACTTCTCAATCACTCTTATAAAGAGATGTATTATATAGCCGGTCACTTCTTGATAGAATTAATATTGATTTCCTCATATCTGGTCTTTGATAGGGGGTGAAAGATATAAATTACAAAAAAAAGCCTAAAAGATGAAAGAAGGGACAAAACTGTTAAATTAATAGAAAGGCACAATAGCCCGAGACATTTAAATTTCATTATTTCTCAAGGTTACAATGAAAAGTAGGATTTTTATACGTTTTTAGAACTAAGTGCATTATCCATTGGGTTGTAGAATGGAAGGAGAGCACGAGCCGTAGACGAGTCATATAATCCGATCCCGTCATTTAGTCGTGTCACTCAGCCTGACCACAATTTATTTTACTGGTAAAAGATGCTGATTCCTTGTTGGTTTCTATCTACAAATGTGTCATCGTGATGTGCCCAAGTACCAGATAACAAAATTAAAAATGGTTTACGTCTGATTTAGCTTTAGATATATTCAGAAGTCAGCAAATGCCAAATATCTCAGTACTCGGACTTCTGTTAACCAATTGCTGACTCCTTAGGTAGTTGTACAGAAAGAATTGCTGTTGGAAGGCAAACACACAGTACAGAGGGCACAAACTTAAATATAGTCAGATTTAGCAGACACAGTCCAAAAAAACTGTACAGGGTGTAAACTACTACAACATTTCGACCCATAATGACCTTTGAGTGACAATATACAAGTTATTGCTTGTTTAAAGGCCCTTTCTGTCATGCAATGAGCTACCGAGGTTCCGCCAGTAAAAAGGGAATCCTCAGTGAGCACCGCAACAAACAGGGTACACCGAGAACACGATACAACGGTTGGGCCTGGGGCTAGGGAGAGGGCAACAAGATCACTTCCTACTCTCATCTGAGGCTGATCCCTGCACTCCCTAACGTCTCTATATGGGTTCTTTCACTCCATCAATGGTCATTTTCCTAGGGCTTCGCTTGCCCTGAACTCATCTTGGCTAGTGAGAAGAACTGCAAGAACGCTAGTCTTACCACTGCAATAATCCAACACAAAGGTAGGAAGACAGACAAGGGGAAATAAACACAAAAAGGCAGCAGGATCTCCTCCTACACTCACCTGAGGCTGATCCTTGTACTCCGTAACATCCCTATATGGGTTCTTTCACCCCATTGACGGTCACTTGCCCAGGCTCTTCCTTGCCCTGAACTCACCCTGGCTAGTGAGAAGGCCAGCGAGAGGACTAGTTTCACCAGTGCAGTAATCCAACACAAGGGTAGGAAGACAGGCAAGGGGAAATAAACACAAAAAAGAAACATTAAAACACTCTAAGCAACTCATATGCAGCTAACACCACAGCTACAATTGGCTCCTTTCAAAGTGCACAGCTTAGATATGAGCATCTATAACCAACAGCAGCTGTTAAAGGGAACCTGTGAGGTCCTTTATGCACACAGAACCAAGAGTGGTTCTGGCTGCATATTTCTAATCCCTGCCTAGCAGTTCCAGCCTATAGTAGCTTAGATAAAGGGATCTTTAGAAAAAGTATTTCTAAAGATCCTTTGTGATATGCTAATGAGGCCAGGGACTAATCGCAAGGGCATTAGTTCCCTTGGCTAGTCAGCCAACCTTAGCATATAATCATGCCCCTTTGGGTATGCTACTAACATGCTAATGAATGCGCAGCGTCAGAGGCATGGTTGCTCTCACCTCTAAATGTATATTAGATGCAGATCCCACTAACAGGACCTTCATCTATACAGAGAATAGGGATGTGACGTGCACTACTGTTACTGGAGAAATGGTAAGGATTCCCACTCATTTGTATAAAAATTCGAGCACCTCTCCACTGTAAGCAGTGCACAGTAGGGCCCTGTTCTTGAAATAGGTACAGGTCCCATTGGTGAGACCCTGGTATTCCTTCCAACCCTAAAATGCATACTTGGCTGAATGTAAATATGTTTTTACCTCTTCTTCTCCAAAGAGAGATAGTCATTTGAGGGCTTGTTTTTTGCTGGACCAGTTGTACTTTTGAAAGACACCATTCATTTTCATGTGATGCACTGGAAGGTGGAATTTCCAACAGTGTTGTATTTACAAAAAAAGGGAAATTCCACAATGTTTTTTTTATTTTTTTTACTTACCATTTACACTATATGGTAAAACTGACCTGATAATATGATCCTCCAGGTCAGTATAATTACACAGATACCAAATATGTATATATTTATTTTTATTTAAGTGGCAAAACAAATTCTGAAAGTGGTAGAAAAAAAAATATTGCTTGTGTTGCCATTTTACTAAACCCATAAAGCTTTAAATTTTTGGGATATGGGGCTGTGTGATGGCTTATTTTTGGTGCCCTAAGCTGACGTTTACTAATACCATTTTGGGATTTCCATTTTTTTCTTGTTATGCCGTTTATCGATCTAATTAATTTATTTTATATTTTCAAAGATCAGGCTTTTACGATTCCACATATGTGTATTGTTTAATTGTTTTATTTTTAATGAGGCAAAAGGTGGCTGATTTGAACTTTTTTTCATATTTTGTAAGACTTTTTTTACTTTTTACTATTTTTAATAGTCCTCTTAGAGGACTTGAATCTGCGATTATCAGATTGCATGTGCTAAACATAGTAGTGTATTAACAATGCTATGTATAGTGAAAATCATGATCTCCTATGAATGCCAGGTGATCCCTGGCTTTCACAAAGGAATCATAATGGCACGGGGGATTTCAGCAGACCCCTGGCTGTCATGACACCACTTCACCACCCTGCAATCATGTCAAGGGCACACCGATGAGCATGTGGAAAGACGTGCCCCTCTGCTGGCGCAAGTTAAATGCCACTGTCAGAGTCACTCCTCCCATGGCTGTTAAAGGCATGTGTTGGCTGAATAAATCAGCCATTATTGGCCAGGAAAGATGGTGGTTCAGCGTGCGAGCCCAAATCAGAGGCAGGGACATGACCTTTGACATACATGTAAGTCAAAGATTGTGACAGGGTTAAAGGAGCTCCCCAATACTTTATATTGGTGGCCTATTCTTAGGTTAGGTCATTAATACAGTATCACATTGGTGGGGGTGTATCACCCAGCACCCCTGCCAATCTGATCTTCCCAGAGATTGTAAGCTTTCGAGCAAGGCCCTCAGTCCTACTGTAGCTGTTAAATTTTGTACTATTTTGTTTTGTTTTTGTCTATACAACCCCCCCACCGGATTGTAAAGTGCTGCGGAATATGTTGGTGCTATACAAATAAAATGTATTATTATTATGTGCTCAGTTGTGGAGTTGCACAGCACAGCTCAGTCAACTCTATAGTGGCCACAACCAAATATTGCACATATCTTATTGACTCAATTAGAAAGCAGATGTGCAGCACTGCCAGCACTGGAAACAGCTGATTGTGTGTCATACCCTCCACCTATCAGACATGTGATGACCAATTCTAATTACAGGCTAAAAATAGGCCAAAAGTATGTGGGGGTACCTTAAAAAATTACAATCATTTTCTTTCAGCAAGTGGGTTGGCAGTGCTGCCCTCTCCTGCTAGGTATGCTTACTGTACACTCTCCCTGCTCATGCCAACATCAAATTCTGGTTCCTGCTAAAGATAAACAGAGGCAGTGGGAGCACCATCTGAGAGTGTGTCAGGATTGGTCTATATTGACGTCACCGCTCATCACAGTCACGAATCATAGTGTGAGCAGCAACTGGTTGCTGCTCAAAGTCTATGGAGCCTCATTCTCAAACACTATAGCCTTTCATTTACATAATTCAGGTGTGTCGTAGGAACTGCTGGACTATGTCGCACATAAGAACTTTGCTTTCTAATAAATTGGTAAATGAGGAACAGTCTAGTTTCTGTCTCTCTCTTTTTATGTCTTTCAGGTCTCCATTTGTAGACTACATTGGATTTGCTGGACTACATCGGAATCCTGGACTACAGCAGACCTTCAGATTTGTTTTTAAATAAATTGGTGAATTAGGAGAAGAGTTGGGGAGTGTTTTTTCAGATAAACTTTTTTGTGTGTGCTTTTTGTTTTTCTTCTGTTTTCTTACTGGGTTAGTTATGGGGGTGTCTGAGAGATGCCTCTCCATTACTAACACCAGGGCTTGATGCCAGCTGACCCTACACAGTTGACATCAACCCCAACTGCCATTACCCTGATTGCCAACGAACCAGGACAATCCGTAAGAGCCAAGGCGAAACAGCAGAATTGGTGGATCTGATGGATGCGCCACTTCTTTGGTGGCTGAGGTCTGCTATTTTTAGGCTGGAAAGGGACAAATAACCATGAACCTTCCCAGCCTGATAATACCAGCTCACAGATGTCTGCTTTACCTTTCCTGGTTAACAAAAATGGGGAGACCCAATGTTGTTTTTGTCTTTGAATTATTTATTTATTTGGTTAACAGCTGTAAAATTTGTATAACTATGTATTGTCTATCTAACTACTAAAAAAGATCTAATAAAAATATGAGATGTTTTCATATTAAAATGGCCATTTTCATACCTGCCCAGAAGCCATGTCACGGCATCCTCTTTATACTGGGTCTTACTCTATGAGACTTTTTTGTATTACATATGGAATCATGTCCAATTGACTGACCATGCACCCAATCCCTTGCTCCCCCATTAACCACAGCTGTTTTTACACTTTAGTAACAGGTCTCTCTTCGTCCATATATGTAGGTTTTTTAAAACCCAAAGAAAGGCAGTAAGGAAGAGTAGGACCCAGTATAATGAGATTGCCGTGGCGTGCCTACTGGGCAAGTATGGAAATGGCCATTTTGATAGGCAAAACACCTCAAATTTTTATTAGATCTTTTTTAGTAGTTGGGCATTTCAGTGTGTGGCTGTTCCCCTTTTCTTGTTATTATATATCATGATCAGGTACACACCTGTTCACATGGAGTGCTGTATGTCTTTTCTGTTTATTTTTTTATTTATTTATTTTTTTAATCTATCATCTTTGCATATCTTTAATACATAAGAAATATCAATTTGTTGAATGCATATAATTCTGGCACACGTCACATGTATGTCACACGAATGACATTGACCTTGTACATCTGTGCTGACGGTAAAAATGGATCACAATTAGAGTTGAGCGGACTTCTAATAATCCAGGTCCGGCGGATCCGTCGTGGGTTGGAAAAGAAGTCCGGATCCGATCCGGACGAGAGAGAGAGAAAGAAAAAAAAAATCCCAGATCCAGATCGTGCAGCCGGATTCCCTCGTACGGGTCGGACCCGGATCGGACGCTGAAACCGCGCGGATCCGGATTTTTACAGTTTGGATCCGCTCAACACTAATCACAATCCATGTAAAAACACAGAGGTGTGACGATCAGCAGTCATTAGACTTCTTTGTGTTCACATTCCTGAGATATGGACCCTCTTTCCTGTATGTACAGTAAATCTACTCTTGCTAGCCAATTGGGTGTTATCCTCAACTAACACCTCATTTGCCTAATACAATTAAATTTATATACAGGTAATAACTTGGGAATATAGATACATAGGAACAAAAAATAACTTCAGATTAAAGGAAACCAGTTTTTATTCCTGGTAAAAGAAACCAAACCAAAACCTCATATTTATGGCAAGTGACAGGTCCTCTTAAATTATATTGTCAAATTATTTTAAAGAAATCTACAAAATTTATGTAGACCCCAGTATTACACATGACACAATGATCAAAATAATAATATTAAAAATTACATTACAATAAAATCTAAAAAGCAAAATCCCCCAGAGTGCTACTTACTTACCAGTAAAGTCATTCTGATGAGAACATAGTCTTTAGCTAAATTAATCCATAGTTTAGCCAATGAAGGAAGTTAAATCTCACATTTTAATCACGGCACTCTTGCAAGAAAAAAAAAAAAAGCTACTTCTGCCTATAACCTTAATATATGGTTTATTGTCTCCCCCTACTGGTGTTTGTGGAGCATGGCATCATACCTACTCTACAGTCGTACTGCAGTTGGAGTTTGCACTGTTGACTCGCTTTAGTTCACATATACAGACTGCACATATCTAATTCTTGTGCTTGCTTTAAGTGTATCCAGAATAGAATCTCTCTTGTATCCTAAAAGTTTGCTGTAATGTATCAGTGGAGGTTATTTAGTTCACAGACTTAAGGCTGCTTTACACGAGTCAATCCATCGTGCGATTTATTTGGCAAAGTCTTTTTTTTTTTGTTTGTACCGCTGATAGGTAGTTGTCCATGTGTCACACGTTGAGTGTTGTCAAACGACCACAAAGCGCTCATCGATATATTGATTGGCCATGGCGGACGTCCAAAAGGCTTCACACATGTTTTCCTTTGGTCAATCTGTCTTTTATATGGGCGTAATTAGGCAAACTATACAGCCCTCTGTGACGTTGTCTGGATTGTTGCACGCCCTGAATTCTTCTGACCTGCTCAATCCAGTTCTGCTAATGTGGTTGATTGGTTAGATCCCATATATATTGTTTCTCTTCTGCGTCTGTCTTTGTTGCCTCGTGTGTCCTTAGCATCATTCTTGTTTGTTGTTTGTGGTCTGGTTAATGTCGATTTTGATCCAAAAAGGAAAGATTGGCATATAACAACTTACCACAAAAAAGGGATAACAAGGAGTGAGGGCGGAAAATCCAGCGAACAAACAAACGTAAGAAAAATTAGGAATAATGCACTATAAAACACTGTGCATGACGCCAAAGCTGAATGTTCACACATCATGACTACAGCTCCGTATGTTATAACAGTAATAACCAATCAAAACACATCTGCTACAACCAATCCGATTAGATTAGGCGTGATTATTTAAAACCACAAATACGCCCTGAACGTTTACTGACGTCACAAACAACTACGAGGATGGCCGATTACACGGTGTCACACTTTGCAATGTGTCGTTCATTAAGACTAAACTGAACGATTTTATGGAATTAAACGATGAGTACACGATGGCCGAATTTCAAACGATTAGGCATCGGTTGGACTCGCAAGGAGCTGTCACATGAGGAGATGTCGTTACGAATGACGGAAGTGCGTCACAAAATCCGTGACCCCAACGATGCATCGCACAATATATCGACTAATGTAAAGTAGCCTTAAGGCCCCCTTCACAGGTGCGCATACAAAACCACACATGTGGCTTGTCCCCCCATTTGTAATAGCCGGCCAAGGTAAAGCAGACAGTTGTGGGCTGATATTATCAGGCTGGAGAGATCTATGACTATTTGGCCCTTTCAGTAGAGATAGGCGAACCTGCAGATATTCAGGTTCAGTGGGTCCAGTCAAATTTAAAAACAAAATCCGGTTCAAGGTTAAGCTCACAGCTGTCACTAAGCCCTAGATTAGTAATGGAAGGTGTCTATGAGACAACCCCCCATTACTAATACTGTAAGTGAAAAGAAATAAACACAGAGAAAAAATCCTTTATTTTACATAAAATACAAAAAAATGCTTCATCGATTTATTAACTCCAAACACCCAGTTCCAATGTAATCCACATGAGGTCCCACGACAATCCTGGCTCTGCTACATATTGAAGTCGCAGCATGAAGGAACAGAACATGACCACACGCTGTGTCTTCAGGCACAGACTGACTGAGCTGAAGCTGTGAGCGGTGACATCACTCACTTTATCTGAGGTCACAGCTAGCTGGAGGTTCCCATGGTACCGCACCTGTGACCGCAGGTACACTGACCTCAGGTGATCTCATTGAACTCAGTGACCTCACCTCAGGTGAACTCATTCTGTTCAACGAGACCTCTATCTCCTGGCAGACAAAAAACGTGTTTATTTTTGTCAAGAGATGCAGTATGGTGCTGAAATTTATACACCAAATTTCTGCATCAATACTCCATTTCCTGGCAAAAAACGCATCAATACGCGATACAGATTTGATGCAATATTTTGCCAGGAGATGCAGATTTGGTGCTGAAATTTATACACCAAATTCTTGCACCAAATCTGCATCTTCTGGAAAAAAAACGCATCTAAACGCGATGCATTTTTGATGCGATAGTGATCTGTTTGTTTTTGTTTATAAAGTGGTGAATGAGGATAAGGGTCTTGTTTTATTTTTCAGTGTTTGTATGTTTGTATTTTTTTTCAGGTTTACATCTTTGTGGACTGAGATAGATTCGGTGGTTTACGGCAGATTTAAAGTGGACTTGCTTGGAATTTTATTTTAATTTGCAATAAAGTGGGGAACAAGGGAAAGTTTTGGGGAGTTTTTATTTTGATAAAGAATGTTGTTTGTGTGTCCCTTTTTGTGTTATTACCAGGATAGTAATAGGAATGTCTGATAGACACCTCTTCATTACTAGCAAATGGCTTGATGCCAGCTGACACTACACAGCTGACATTATTATTAATAATAATAATAATAATTATAGCGTCATTTATTTCATGGCGCTTTATATGTGAAAGGGGTATACATCATAGGGACAAGTACAATAATCATAAACAAATCAAGGCACAGACAGGTACAGGAGGATAGAGTACCCTGCCCGCGAGGGCTCACAGTCTACAAGGACTCGTCAAACAGAAAGAAATACTGTGGAGAAAATAGCGCAAATAGAGTCTTATCCGGTGATATACAGTGGATAAGTGCAATTGAATACACTCACCTGGCCAGGTGGTGAGTGTCACAACACATGTATCAGCATAGGGTAGGGGGTGGAAGCAGCCCCGGAATATTCGAAATGGAGATAAGAGAAGAATCTTTTTTTTTGCCACACTATCACCAAGAAGCAATGTTGATTAAATATTCTCTTTAGGACAACAGAGAAAATCAACAATACCCAGGCAGTGGAAGAGCCCCTAAATATATCTAGAGCCAGTCTGTAACCTTCAGAGGGTGGCCTGCCAGATTTTGAAAAAAACGGTGGGATCCCCAACAACCAAACTATCACAGTCTACAAGGGATGGGTGAGGATACAGTAGGTGAGGTTAGAGATGGTCATGCGGCGCTATATCAGACTGAGGGTTAGTGCAGTTTGTAGCGTTGTCAGAAGAAGTGGGTTTTCAGGTTCCTTTTGAAGCTCGTCAAAGTAGGCGAGAGTCTGATATGTTGTGGCAGAGCATTCCAGAGTATGGGGGATGCACGGGTGAAATCTTGGATGCGATGGTGAGAAGAGGAGATGAGAGGTGAGTAGAGAAGGAAATCTTGTGAGGATCGAGGTTACGTGAGGGTAAGTACCGGGAGACTAGGTCACAGATGTAGGGAGGAGACAGGTTGTGGATGGCTTTGTAGGTCATGGTTAGTGTTTTGAACTTGAGTCGTTGAGCAATGGGAAGCCAGTGAAGCGATTGGCAGAGAGGAGAGGTTGGGGACTAGCGGGGGGATAGGTGGATTAGTTGGGCAGCATAGTTTAAAATAGATTGTAGGGGTGCAAGACTGTTAGAACGGAGGGCACAGAGCAGGAGGTTGCAATAGTTTAGGCGGGAGAGAATAAGAGCATGCACTAGTTTTTGTGCTGCTTCTTGGGAAAGGAACTACCATTACCCTAATTTCCACCATACCAGGGCATCAGGGAGATGCGCCATTTCTGAAGCAGCTGTGAGCTGGTGTTTTTAGGTTGGGAAAGGGCCAAATAACCATGGACCTTCCCAGCCGGATAATATTAGCCCACAGCTGTCTGCTTTACCTTTGCTGGCTATAAAAATGGTGAGGGACTCCATGGCAATTTTTTTCATTTAATTATTACTTATTTATTTGGTTGATAGCTGTAATATCTATCTATCTATCTATCTATCTATCGATCGATCTATCTTTGCACATCTTTAACGCATAAATACCATTATATGCAGTGTCATGCATTTTTTTCTAGTATGTGTCACATGGATGTCACACGGGTGGCACACACATACACATGGATGCCATACGGATAGCACATGTACACACGGTTGGTCACAGAGATGGATAAAATGGAAAAAGCTGCACTTGCGTTTTTTGTGCTCACCCGTGAAGGGGACATAAGACTGTATGCTCACAATCAGTTTTTGGTGAGTTTTTGATGATGTGTATTGTCACTGCTTCAGAAATGCAAAGTGGATGGGATTTGAGCCTAATAATAACTGGATCCGGCTGCCAAAAAAAGATCTAAAAGTACAAGTGCATTGATGCATCCTTGTGAAATGTCAGAGTGCTGTCTGATATTTTATGTAATAGCACTCAGACCCCTAGAGTCTCACAAATCCATTGACATGAAAATGTCGGATACGAGAATGATACAGTGGGTATGTGTGCTGACCGATAACAAATTTGGGCAGTACACAGACATTCACCGGGTATGAGATTCCATACAATAGGATGTAGATCTGTGGCTATGAAATCTTACATTTTGAATACTAATTCTTAACCATGGTTAGTAGAATTATAGTCAAGGACTCAGAAGAATCTCACTCCTGGAATACCTTTGTTTTTGGTGCTCAGACAGGGTCCAACCCCATTACTCAGAAATATCTCAAATCCGGCACACAAATTGATAGAAGATTTGAGAATTTTTATTAAACAAGCAGGATGATGTGTGACACAAACAACGTTTTGGTCACTAGACCTTCCTCAGATTCACACAAAGATTTGTAATGTATAGCTCCTGGAATGATGCACTGCTCGTGAAAATCGCATCTCTGGATCTATAATGATCAGGACATTAGAGACCCAGAGATGCGATTTTCATATGCAGTTCACCATTCCAGGAGCCATACATTACAAATCTTTGTGTGAATCTGAGGAAGGTCTAGTGACCGAAACGTTGTTTGTTTCACACATCATCCTTATTGTTTAATAAAAAAATTTCAAATCTTCTATCAATTTGTATGCCAGATTTGACATATTACTAGGATTATAGTCAGTGTTCTGTATGTGACAGTAGTGGCAGGAGAGGATACGCAGTAGAACACAAGGGGGCATATTTGCGCCCTCAGGGGCGTCACACTATGCTAATGAACGCGGGACTAGTCACAAGGACATTAGTTCCTACGCTCATTCCATCCTCTTAGCATGTTAGCACACCCACAGGGGCGTGGTAACATGCTAGTCAATGCCCATTGCCTAGCATCATCAGTGGTGACGCGCGTACCAGTGTCTGTTGTCACCGCATCAGAACACCAGGCAATGCGCATGATCACCGCACTTCTGGTCATGCACACTATGAAACCGGTTGTACGCATCCCAGCTTCAGAGAGGTCAAGTGCGCATGACCGGAAATGCTGGGATTTCTGATCCATGTGCGCTGACCTGAGTCCGTTGCATCACCTTAGAACACTGGGCTCAGTGTCAGTGCGAATGAATCAGAATTCATGGCATTTCCGGTCATGTGCACTAAACCTCTCTGAAGCTGTGACACGTACACCTAGCTTCATAGTCTGTGACTTCTGATCATGCGCACTGCCTGGCGTTCTGATGTGGTGACCGCTGATGACGCTAGGCAATGTGCATTGAATAGCATGTTAGCATGCTCACGGGACTAGTCCCTGTGCTCATTAGCATATCATAAAGGATCTTTAAAAATACTTTCTAAAGATCTCTTTACATATGCTTCTAGATATAGGGACAGTTAGGAAAGGATTAGAAATATGCACCCTGAACTGCTTGTGGTTCTTGGTGCATATTGCACCTGACAGGTTCCCTTTAATTATCTTACCAAATGCAGAATATAAGGGTGCTGGGAGAGTGTCATGGGGGTATCACCTGTACGGCATCTAAGGCTTTTGACTGCCATTAAAATGAACATGATGTGTATAACAGAATTATTTCACCATTGCCGTGAAATGCCACTGTATTACTTTATGTAAAGAGCTGTTATTAGGTTACTGTATGTTGGTGTTATTTGAGCACAATATTGTGTGGTGCTGAATGGCAAAATCCAAGCAAATGAAGGTGTTCCCACACTAACAGTTATAAACCATTAGGACAAAGACAATGTATCTAATGTGGGCCAGATAATATAGGATGACGGGGTGCATGTGGCCCTCGGGCCGAAGGTTGTGCCCTCCTGATGTAGTTATTTTATGATACAACTTGAACATGAAAACATTCTTTCCCCCAGGTTCTCTTGTATTGATACAGAAGGTATGCCGTCTCCCTGTCTCCTCTTGTGTGGCACAGCAATTTTCTAAAAAAAATGTAACAAAGAAAATCCATACATGAGTGTTGTGAGCTATTATCTCATGTTCTGTCATCACTCAATCTCTTATAAACATATTGCTTGACACGATTCAATACACGGGACTGTACTTGTCCTGTAAGGCAGGTTTGTAGGCAACACTATAAATGTTCTCATTATATCCTCCAGGCTATGCAATACTACAAAGTGCTAATCTTCCAATTGTCAGAGTCCAGTATGAAGACATGGCATAGACATCAGACACTTGTAGATCTATTAACACTAGTTTGTCTTTATGGGGATGGTCGACCCTTATTTAAGGTCAGTAGGAAACAGATTAGTAACAATTTTCCTGTTTGATATCACTGTTGCCTAGAGAAAAGCAATGCCAAACGCGTCTGACAACTGCGATTCTGCCTCACTTCTATAAATCATCTGGTCAGAGGATTTTTCCAATTGTGATCACCGTGGGATTTGGGAAATACAGTAGAATGTAACAGATGGTGACGGAAATTCCCCCAGAACAATCCCTCTATGATGTTCACATACTATACCAGAGCATAGGAAGAAGGGTGGTTCAGATGAGAACCCTTTACATTTCTAGCAAAGCATATGATGTTGCAGATGAAACCTTCATTTTCTGTGTAGAACGACACTGTGTTTTTCTTGCTCAACTTTGCGACAATATAAGGTTCATGTTGTAGAGCGTTTGTTAAGGTCATTATGTAACATTGGCCCACAAGACATTGAGGTGTCCACTTTTGGGTCATTTTCATTCTGCATAAAGTTATATTTCATCGTATAGTCAGATAATTAAATATTTTATTTATGATTTCATCAGATTGGAGCTGCTCTGGTTATTAACTGATCAACATGAGTTTCATTTCTGGAGCCACCGGTAAACAGCTCATCCTGATGAAAATTGGGTCTTGACCAGGGGTGGGCAATTAATTTTCCCATAGGGCCGCATGAGAAGTTGGGATGGTTTTAGAGGGTCAGACTAATATAATTAACTCGGTTCTACATATATATATATATATATATATATATATATATATGTATATATATTGTGAGGTATCAACCGGCTGTATTACAAAGGGCCGGTATGTTTTGCAGAAGCGTGGGTGCTCTGCAATGTGAAGCTGGCTGGGACCTGTGGTTCCACAGGATTGCATTACATGCAGAGCCATGGAAGGGTGTGTGATGCTGATTACACACTCCTTACCAACTGTGGGTGTGGCTGAAGGGGTTAAAGCAATCCTGTCTCTGAACCTGGGTGGAGTGTGTCTAGGGCAGTCTAGAGAGAGACTAGCTCCAGACGTCCAGTGTGTGGACTGGAAACAAGTTAGAGCAGAGCCAGGAGCTCTGGGTGTTTCAGCCTGTGTGGAGGTTGAAAACAAGGCTCTGATATTGAGTCTGAGGTGAGTGCAGCCAGGCCAGGGCTGTAGGGCTGAATCTCTCCGGAAGGAGAGACAGACAGGGGTCTGCAGAGGGCCCTGGGTGCTGGAAGGTACCTCGGCTAGAGCTGTACGCTGGCAGGTGCCAGAGAGTGGGGAAGTTGCTAAACTTCCACTATGGACTTGTAATGGACTGGATGCCCACGGTACGTGGATCGTTTATGTTTAAGAGCAGTTTATGCTGAGAGTGTTTTTAAATAAACTGCCGGAATTGTTCTAAAGAAACTGTGTGCATATGTTGCTGAAGCTACCTCACACCGTTGCAAGCGAGTGGAACCCCCACGTTGCAGGGCGCAACGTTACAATATATATATATATATATATTGTGACAATGTGGGCCCCAAGTGTATGTGGGCCACACATCAGGTAGCGGGATTAAAGCACGCCAGAGTAATTGGTCTCTTTAACAGACCATCTGGTTTATTAACAGGTCCATAAACCATATCAGGTCACATAACATAAAGATGCCGTTCGTTGGCTTTCTCCTCAAAGACCAACACATAATATAAAGTCCACACACTTTTGGACTGCCACCCATGTGTCACTGACCCTTGTCAGTATCCAGACCCCAGGTCCAATCCCAGTTACCTTCCTCTTAAGGTGGCTAGTGTCCTTTCCAGGGTCCCCCTGGCTCCAGCCACATGGCTTTACACATGGACCTAAAAGCCCCTTCCTTCAGAAGAAGGTCTCCGGAGGAGTGCAAAACACCCTGCTTCTGCTCTCTCCATCTCCAGCACACACACTGGAAGTCTAGAGCCAGTCTCTCCCTAGACTGCCCTCGACACTATCTACCCAGGTTCAGAGACAGGATTGCTTTAACCCCTGGAGCCACACCCACAGGTGGTAAGGAGTGTGTAATCAGCATCACACACCCTTCCATGGCTCTGCATGAATGCAATCCTGTGGAACCACAGGTCCCAGCCAGTTTCACATTGCAGAGCACCCACGCTTCTGCAAAACATACCGGCCTTTTGTAATACAGCCGGTTGATACCTCACAATATATATGTATATATACATACACACACACGCATATATACTGTGTGTGTATATAATATATATACACATACACACAATGTATACATACGTACACATACAATCCCCATATACTACATCACTACACCTGCCACATACTACACCTGTAATATACATCCCTATACAATACACCTGTAATAAACTACACCTCTATATACTATACCACTATATACTACACCACTACACCCCTATATCCCTATATACACCTGTATTATACTACACCACTACACCCCTATATACACCTGTATTATACTACACCACTACACCACTATATAGTACACCACTACCCCCCCATATACCACACCTGTAAAACTACATTCCCATATACTACACCACTACACCCCAAATATTTGTCAACAGTTAACCCCCGCCCCCCCATTGCCCCCGCAGGTTACTAGTAATTACTCACCTCTCTTCTTATTGTCCCCTCCTCAGGCACCTCCGTACGAGCCCCCCGCTGAGCGGCTTCTCTTTCACATGCACAGGCTGCGCCGAAACTATATTCATAGGAGCCGCTGCTTCTCTCTGTACGGGTCCCGCTGCTGCAGCTTCTCCTGCCGGGCGTGAACTTTTCAAATGACACACGCGAGCCGTACTAATGATATCAGGACGCGCGTGTGTCACAGAGAAAGCTGCCTCAGGGAACAGAGGAGAGATTCCTGCGTTCCGCTGCCTGCACTGACTGTGTGGAGCTGCAGGATCTGTCCTCTGTTTCCTACCCGGCACACAGCGTGTGATGAGGGCAATCTGACCACGCGCCTCCCGTAGCCTGGAGCTCCGGACAACAGCTCAGATTGCCCTCATCAGTGACCGGCCAGCAAGGACGCCCTGAGCCAAGCGGGCCGGTCACAGAGAGTAGCCGCGGGCCGGATGTGGCCCGCGGGCCGCCCCTTGCCCAGGTCTGGTCTTGACAGACATTTATTTTGCATTGCAAAGCCATCATTCAGATATTGGATATTTTACAGCCACTGATCCATTTTACTCAAAAAGTACCTGTGCTATTTTTTTTAGATATAAATATTGATATTATGAAACTCTTCAAGACCCTCATACACGAATCCTAACAATGTCGACTGGTGCAGCTGTCGCGGGCGGAGGAGGGGACGCCGCGCTCTCCCACTGCTCGGGTCCGGCTGCCGCTGCGGCTGCTGCGGCCTGCTGCTGCTGCTCGCTGGCTCGAGCGATGGGCCGGATCCCGGGGACTCGAGCGGCGCTCCTCGCCCGTGAGTGAAAGGGGATGGGTTTTTGGGATAGTTTATTGTCCGTGACGCCACCCACGGTTGTGGTGATTTGTTGACACCACCGCTGCTCTGTATGGGGATCCCGGGGACTGATGACAGGGAGCAGCAAAGTTGTTGGTTCTCCCCTCCGTGGGTAGGGGGTTGTTGTCCCGGGGCCCAGTGATGAGGTGGGTGATGCAGGGCTTGGTGGGGTGCAGGGACGCGGGGGCAGCGCTGTGCCTTGCGGCACTGTGGTACTCACTCAGCCTGAGACGATGACACAGTTCTCGGTAAAACACACGGCTGGAAAGACGGTTCCCATGGATGGCTGCACTTGCTTTTCCCCAGTAGTTGACGGTGACGGTCCCTTTTCCTGCACCTAAGATGATGATGGTTGCGATGGGTTCCCACCGGTAACCCGCTCCCCGGCTTGGATATGGGCCGGAGGAGCCCTACTTTGCCCGCAGGCGCTGGCCCTGAGAAACTGGTGCCCTGGCGGTGGCAGTGTCTCTCTCCAACGGTTGGACTGTTGCCTTCAATCGGGACTTGGTTGTTGGGAGACCCAGAGCTCCCCTTCACTAACGGATTTGGCAAATTCACGGCGACTCCTAGCCTTGCCGGGATCCGAAAGGCCCCTGCCAATGGTGCTGACTGCTCTTCGTATACCGCTCCGGTACCGCCGGGCCACCACCCGTCCGCGGTCCTTCCAGCAACCTCCAAGCAGTCCCCCTGCAGACAGTCACCGCCGTCTGCTGACCTTGCTGTCTCAGTCCGGGGCACACACCCGGACCAGCTTCAGGCTTTACAAACTGTTACTTTTTCTGTCACTACTCTCAAGCTCCTCTACCACTTCCTTCTCCTTCACTCCCCTAGCTTGAACTCTCCAACTCATCTGCCTGGTTTTCCCGCCTCCAGGGCTGTGAACTCCTCGGTGGGCGGAGCCAACCGCCTGGCCCACCCCCTGGTGTGGACATCAGCCCCTGGAGGAAGGCAACAAGGATTTTAGGTTAGCCTTGGTGTTCCTAACTGGGGTGTAGGGTGTGGTGGTGTTGTGACCTGTGACCCCTGGCTTGCCCAGGGCGTCACACAGCCAACAGCATGAAGAGTATTGGAGCACCAGACAGCTGATTTTTGGGGAAGATATTGATGGGACTTTTCTGAATTCAAACTGCCGATCATTTTATTCTTCCTGAGATAAGCTGCCACTAAATATTTCTAGCAACAGCTCTTTTATAGAGAAAAAAGGAGCGCTCGGCCAAACCAGCACTCCTGTGTATAGCAGAGTTGGTTGAGTTGGCCTCTGGTCAAACCATTGACCATACCATTGTTCAGCTGATAGTCATCTATGTATGATGGGCTTTATAATTCACTATGGTCAATAAGAAAATCAAATGTGATGCTGGTATTATTCTACCAAACTATAATGCATGTAATCTAAAGTTGCTGGTGAAGCAGTTTCTATTGTTCCTGAACCAGCTACATAAACATTCACCTAGGTGCATTGGCCTACGTGATGGTTAGCTAAGCAGTAAGATTTTCGACAAGTGGTTAAGTTACAGCACTTGTAACACCTCTTAGTGCAGACAGGTCTTCCCTTACACACTGGGATTATTCCCTGGTCAATGGGTGGTCCAACCATCTGAACCAACCCTTAATGAGCTGTGAAGTCAGTAACACTCTCTTAAGTAATCAGTGCTCTGCACACCATTGATGTGGTGGGACAACTTCTGTTCCTCACGTTCGTATTGCTGACTTCATCTGAACTAATTTAGAGACTTTGGAAATAGGCTAACTCTATAAATTCAGCTTTTCCTAATGGTCCAGTTATCTTGGAAAACCGACTCACTATTGTCCCATTAACTGGTTTCAGAGTAGATCAGGGAGGCTGACAAGTTTTCCTAAGCTGCCGTGAAATCTTAGACCACACTGTATCCCTGACTTATTTCCTTATTTAGGATTCCCCGGAGCCTGTCCCAGGCAGTGCTGAATTCTTGTCATCTGGGCTCAATGCCAGGATCTTGTTTGCCAAAATAAGCTATCCGCCAATCTTCTCTTGCATCCAAGCCAACCTGAATAGGACTGCATTTATATAAAAAGTATACATTGTAAAAACTTGTAAAAGGTATGCAAACCCAGCAGAAATAGCGGTGATAGGTCATAAAAAGCCCTTCTACATCATCAGAAATTACTTTGCAGATGGAGCCTTTATATGGGTAACAAAGGCCAAGCTTCATAATGATCTTTATTATAACCAGCCATATGGACCTGAATGAATAATCTGCATGGAACGTGCTCCTTTTAGTTGACATCTTTTTAGATTATTATGTACTTTATTAGTATTATGTCCATACTATATCATCACATTTCAGATCTAGGAGTTCTACTTGATGCCTGAGGAGAAGGCCGCGTGGCATTAATAATGTCTATTACTTTATGAATCTTTCAGTCATGGTATCCTCAGAGATTACATGGGTTCAGCGGTGTACATATAGGGGGAGCAGATAGGAGGACCCCGGTGCTAAAAGTGACACAAGGTAAGGGGGCTTTTATAGATTTTACATTTAGGTCCATAGGCTTTACATTACTCCACTGCAAGGATTGTAAACTTGCTCCCACTTCTGCCCTTTATGACTGAAGTCAAATAAACACAAAATGAGGTTGTATTTCCAAAAAAACATATGGGGTACTTGTGTAGAACACTATAGAGGTTTTCTGGGCTGCGAAAAACAGGTCTACAGTTACTCTAGGTGATTGCATCCTGCTGAATCATGACTGTGTGCGATGTGCACACTGTCACGATTTCCCTGTATTACCAATGACTCTCTGGTTACAAGACCACATGTATGTAATTTGCATAGTTAGCTCACATGATGATTATACCCTCCTATGTTTCTCTCAATATTTCACTAAAAGAAGCAGATATGACTCCAACCCTTACTGTGCAAATCACATACATGCGGTCACATGAGCCTCCACTTGCACAGGCTAAACATGTGCTCAGGCTCACATCTTGGCAATCTGCAGTCATATAGAGTGACTATTATCAACAGGAGATTCATTAAGCACAAAAGGATAACTAGGTTAAGAGCCATACTACAAGGTGGGCTCTCCCTAATAAAGAATAAAGTGGTAAAGTAGTGGAGTACTCTTAAGGAACATTGATGCAAAGAGGCTAACTGGTGCAACCAAAACCACCTAAAATAGTAAAGGTAAAAACAATATATCTTTATTAAACAAAATTAAATTAAAGCCGCATCAATGGTAAATAAATCACATGTGTGACCAGGTCAGAAAAAGGAGAAAAACTTATCTGGGAGGACATCAAAACATAAGAGATCAGTTTAAAAATATGAAGCAGACTGTAAGTAATAATAATGTCCAGCTAGTACAAATAATAATAATAATTATCAAATATCACAGTGACAGTAGTTCCAGCTAGTAATGTAGCAGTGCTAGTGGCCACCTCGCCCTTGAAAAAGCAATGTGGTGAAACGCGCATCGGGGCTCTGTGGAGGCAAATCACTATGAGCAAGTTGTCCTTTCAGGCACACTAGCACAGCTACATTATTGGTAGGGACTAATGTCACAGTGATATGTAGCCCAGAAAAGTCTTTTAAATGACACTGACTGAAAATATATGTAGCATCGATATGACACATAGATACAGTAGAAGGTTCGTCAGAAAGAGGGCCGGTCTTTGCAATTGCTGTCTGCTTTGGCTGATAGCCATGGGTTTGTCTATGAAGCTGTAACACAGTCTATAGACAGGTGTTGTCTAAAGTAGATAATCCTTTTAGGTTGCAAGTAGGGATGTGTGAACCCAAACGGTAAAGTTCGGGGTTTATATCGGACACCTAGTATCCGGGAACTCAAACACGGATTACTCAAGAAAGTCTGTGGTCGAATTCAGAGTTTGGATGCTGTTCAGAAGCAGAATAAAGTTTATTGGAAGGTTGCACCACAGACAATAAACAAGCTTTCAGCATGGGGATGATGCTTAGATGCTGCTGAGAAAAAATAAATATATTATATTAAAAATACATATTATATTTAAAAAAATGATATGGGGTCCCCTCTATTTTTGATAACCAACCAAGGTAAAGCAGACAGCTGGGGGCTGGAATTATTAGGCGGCTGGGAAAGCACATAGTTATTTGGCCCTTCCCAGCCTAAAAATACCAGCCCACAGCCACCCCAGAAGTGGTGCCTCCATTAGATGTGCCAATTCTTGCGCTTTTCCCTGCTCTTCCCAATTGCCCTGGTGTGGTGGCAATTGGGCTAATACTTTTGGGGTTGATGTAAGCTTTGAATTTATAGCTGGTATCAGGTTCAGGGGTTAGTAATGAAGAAGAGGCTCCATAGGTCACCACCGGTTAGCGGTAGACCAAGAAATTTCTCATGAGCATGAGAAATTACAGGCTGCCACTGTTCAGCAGTAACCCATGGAGCCTCGTTCTGAGAACGAAGCTCCATAGGAATTGATGGCCATTGTTAGACATTACACCATTGGATTATGTCAAAGGATTTCTTTTGAATTACTAGATTGGTAAAAGAGGAAGTGTGGGAGAATCTTTATTCAAGTAACTTTTTTTCCCAATGTGAGTATGTTTTAACACTTCACTTGGTTAGTAATGGGGATGTCTGATGCTTATCCATTACACTAACCCCTGGGCTTGATGCCATCTGTCAATTCACAGCTGATACCAACCTCCAAAGTATTTTTCAAATTGCCTTTGCACCAGGGCAATTGGCAAGAGCCGGGAAAAGCACCAGAATTGGCATAGCCAATGGATGTACCTCTTTTGGAAAGGCTACAGGCTGCTATTTTTAAGCTGTTAAGGGACAAATAACCATGAATTTTCCCAGCCTGATAATACCAGCCCCCAGCTGTCTGCTTTACCTACTCTGGTTATTAAAAATAAGCTGTGTACAGGTATTTTCCACATGCAATAAAGCTTGTAGATTGACAGCGCTGAAGCCTTTTAACAAACTTTATTAGCATACGAACAGTACCTGTGTGACGCCCTGGCAAAACCAGGTTGTCACAGGAGACTGCATCAATCTTCAAGATACAGGATCCCCTCCTCCTTGTCCTACCAACACAACCCCACACACAGGCCCACAAAGCCTAGTCACCCCCCTAGGACAATAGGGACACACCAGTGGACGGGCCCAGGCAGATGGTGACGCCCACATAGCGGTTCGGAGATGTCAGGGGAGGGAACACAACAGCTTCGTGCTGACAGAGGAAGTGAGAGGAGTGAAGTGTAGTCAGGGGTTGCAGCTCCCGGACTACCGGACTACCTGAGCTCACTAGGTGGCAAACGGCAGAGCAGGGCCACAGGCGACGGAGATCCGGTCGCGGGAGAACTTAAGTGGACCGGTACAGGGTTGTAGCCCGCCAGTGCCGACAGCGAGAATCCGGTATGGAGGCCGTGCACAGTCGGGGTATCTGGACCCCAGGGTGAGGACAGCTGTAAGAGTACCGCCCCGCGCTCGGCTGCAGCCGAGCCGCTCGGATCCGGGCTTCTTGGTGGGTGGCTTGAGCGCCTTCGGACCCGGGGGTCACTTTGCTCTGAAAGGGGATGCTGGCGCTTTTGGTGGGGGTTAGGTAGGTGCATGGCCGGAGCCGCGCTTGAGTTCGTGACACCACCCATGGGATGTGGTGAAGGTAGACACCACCGCTGCAGTTACGGGGCACCCGTGGGAGATGTTTATGCAGCAAGTTGTTAACCCCTCCGTGGGCAGGGATGTTGGCCCCGGGACCCGTTGGGGGTAGCTGGTGCAGGGTGGTGCACGGCCGGATGGCACTGTTGTACTCACTGTTATTGACACACACAAGTCTCTGGTAAACCAGGTTGATGGTGGTCAGTGCCCGCAGCCGGCTGCATCTGGTTCCTCCACGCGGTTCGGTGGTCTTGGCCTTTCTCCTGTACCGTGTTGTGTATTTGGGCTGCCTGCGCTTCAGCGATGGGAGTCTGCTCCCCGGCTTTGTGGATGCCGGGAGAGCCCTTTTGCCCACAGACGCTGGCCCGTGGGATATCTCTGCCTGTGCGGTGGCTTTCTAAACCCCTCATTGGGCTGTTGTCTTCAGTCGGGACTTTGGTGGGATAGGACCTATAGTCCAGACCGCAATCAGTTAATTAACTCAGTCCAGTGGATTCTTGACCTCGTTTAGGGTCTGAGTACCCCCCTGTGTGCTCCAGTTTCCGAGTCGGTTCCCCAGGTCGGTACCGGCGGGCCACTACCCTGTCCCGGTCCACAACGGTTCCACTGAGCTGTCTTTCCGGCTTCTGCAGGCTAAGCCCATCGTTTGCCTCCTAGCCAAAGGTGCCCGGGCTCCAACCGCACCTGTCAGACTCCTGCAGACCTGGGCACAGGCCTGCTTCCTCACGGACTACTCCTCTACTCAACACTCAAACAGAACTGACTGTTTCCTGCCTCACGCCCTCTGAACTCCTCGGTGGGCGTGACCAACCTCCTGGCTCCGCCTCCTGGTGTGTTCATCAAGCACTGAGGGAGGTGACTAGGTTTTAATGGTTGGCTGATGACACCTTTTTGGGGGACAAGTGTAGTGCGGGGGTCTATCTGTGACTACCTGGCTAGTCCAGGGCGTCACATAAGCACCTTGTCAATTAGCCAGCAGGGGACAAGGTTCAAGATCTTGACCCACGAGTAGCCCAGATAGAGCGAGATGGAAGCCCAACACGGGGTATAGGGCATCTGCAAGTGCCTACAAAGATCCCAAGGGTCAGATCTCGCGGGTAACAGCTCCCACAGCAAAGACACCGGGAGTGGACTTTTCCCGTTCCATGCGTACTAGTCAACACACAAGACACAAAACTAGAAGTGCAGGAGGAAGGGCCCCTGATCTGTTCACCGGTGTGCGGGACCCGAGCACACCCCTCCGGAGGCTACCGGTATCCGGCACTTGGTTTACTACTTGGACTTTGTGTGGTTTATTCAACAACAGTGAGTACACCGGTGTTATCCAGTCCAACCTGCAAAGTTGCACCCCAGCACTGAACTCCACCTACACCTGGGCCCCGGGACAACACCTCCCCTACCCGTGGAGGGGATACCATCCTGCTGCCCCGCTCCATCAGCCCCGGGCGCCCCATACCAGGGCAGCGTCACCAACCATCACCGCAACCCACGGGTGGCGTCACTGACAAACTCTCCCCTGTAAATAACCCCTTTATTAAGTTGTGGGTGACGGGCTGCTGCACGAGCCCTGGATCTGGCTGCCACTTGAGCCACAGCCATGATCCCGGATCCGAGCGACTAGAGTAGCTCCCCCCTAGCCGTGGCCTGCGCCTCCGCCCGCGACAAATCTTGTCGTCATGAACAGGATACTTACCCCATCCACTAATCTGGGTGAAGTGCGCCTTTCCTGGACTGTTAACCCGTGAAACTCTGAAATTTTCGGACCGCAGCCATCTTGCCCGCCATTTTTGGTGCCAAAAACAACAACCTCAGCATCTTCATCATCGAAAATAGCGCGAGTCCTAAGCCCCGCCCCCTAAGAACGCGGGCAGACCCCAGTGACCTCTAGAGCAGGAAGCCACAAAGGAAGGTGGGTCCTGCGAGACTGCTGTCGAAAACCAAGGGGGAAAGACCGGAAGGATGTTGGCGCCTGATGGTGATGGCGGAGCCGCGCCTCTGGCAGCAGTGCAAGATGACGGAGAAGAAGCAGACCCCGCTCTGGTCGCAAGAGCGGCGGACCCTTTGGTCCCGGCAGTCACGCAAGTCATGCCGATTACTCTGCCTTACGTGCCCGGTGCCGCCTGGCTACCCCACTATGATGGCCAACCTGATGCCCTGCAGGTATTTAAGAAAAAGATATGTACTGTTCTCGATATGTATGCAATGACTGGCAAGCAGCGCGCATCCGTGGTGCTTGGACAGATGACAGGGGCAGCCGAGCAGGAAGTAGAGACATGGACTGATGAGGATCGGGCCTCGCTACCCGCCATATTTGATAACCTGCAAGTAGCCATTGAGACCCGCATGGAGGCGGAGCTAAGGATGCAATTTTACAACTGCATGGATTACAGCATTAAAGACTATGTCCTGAGACTACAAACCGCTCTGTGTACTCTAAAAGGTGCTTTACACGCTAGCAAGCGTACCTGCCCCATCTGTTGTGCGTCACGGGCAAATCATTGCCCGTGGAGCAGAACATCGCTTACACCCGTCACACGGACTTAGCTTCCCTGCGACATCGCTGTGGCCAGCGAACCGCCTCCTTTCTAAGGGGGCGGTTCGTGCGGCATCACAGCGACATCACACGGCAGCCGTCCAATAGATGCGGAGGGGCGGAGATGAGCGGAACGAACATCCCGCCCACCTCCTTCCTTCCTCATTGCGGGCGGCCGCAGGTACGAGGTTGTTCCTCGTTCCTGCGGTGTCACACATAGCGATTTGTGCTGCCGCAGGAACAACAAACAACCTCGCTACTGACCAGACAACGATTTTTGGTAAATGAACGACGTATCACAGACCAACGATTTTTGCCTCTTTTGTGATCGTTTAAGGTCGCTCATAGGTGTTACACGCTGCGATGTCGCTAACGATGCCGGATGTGCGTCACAAACACCGTGACCCCGACGATATATCGTTAGCGATGTCGCAGCGTGTAAATGGCCCTTTAAGCTAGTAGACCCTATCAGTGAGCAACAAAATGCTTGTGGAGCAGTTCCTGCAGGGGCTGGGGTCAGCAGAGGATCGCAAGCAGCTACGGCTGTGGGCCCTGGAGCATCCGGGCTTAAACTTTGCAGTCTTAAAAGACCAGGCCATAAAGGCTCTACAGACCCCTGAGATCAATGACTCTATACCATCAGACTGGCCGGCCGACACCTCTCATCTGCTGGTGAAATCTTCTCCATTAGTTTTACCAGCACCTGCAGTGCCAGCAGTACCCCCTGGAGCTCCCGGTGATCTGTCATCCCAAGTTCAACAGCTGAGCAGGGACATTGCCAGGATCCTGGAGGCCATGCAGCTCCAGCCAAAGACCAAGCCGGCGGAGAAGATCCAGCTCGCCGACAGCCCTGAGGATGTCCCTTGGATTTAGAGAAGGAGCAGCCCGGTATGGACAACCGTTTGTTACAGGTGCAACAAGACCGGCCATTACGTCCGTCGGTGTCCTTTAAACGAGCAACCCCTGAGGCCAAGGGCCAATCCTCAGGAATAGATCAACAAGGCCCAGCTGATTGGCGTGAGCGGTATGTCGGAGGCCGCCCCATCATCTCCCTCACTGTAGACGGGATCCCCTTGTTTGCACTTCTGGACACCGGCTCGCAGGTAACGACTATAACCTATGTACTGTATAAGTGTTACTAGTCTGATGATGACCTTACCCCGCCAGATTCTGGCCTTACCATAATTGCAGCCAATGGACTCCCAATGACCCAAGTGGGGTTTAAAGAAGTGACTCTTAAGGTGGGGAGAGTTGAGTTAGAGCACCAGGGACTTATAGTGGTACAGAATGACCCTAGTGACCGTAACCCAAAAATGGTCCTAGGGACCAATGTTATTGAAAATTGTATGGGGGAAGTACTGTACTTGCTTCAGCAGCTCTCTGCAACGGCAGGAGTGGGGAGGCAGAGAGTCCTGCAACCTGAGATCCGAGCCCTCCTGCAGTGGCAACAGGTGAATCTGTCTGGTGGGGAGATTGGCGGTGTGCGAGTGATGGATGATTTGGTGTAGGGCAGCAGTAGGTACCCGTGGACAAGATTATCAGGCAGTGTTGGAGCCCCTGCCTTCGTAACACTGGCCCACAGTTTTGACAGCCAGAGGAGTGATTGATGTCTGGAAGGGGAGAGTGCCTGGGAGAGTGATGAATTGCGGAAAGGAAGAGGTTAAGCTACCCAGATATGCTACTATTGCCAAGCTGTTCACTGTAGACACACAAGCCATCCAAGCAGCAGCATCCACCAACATTGCACCCCATCCAGTCAGTGACAGCTCACCAAGTCAGTCTGAGGAATAGTGTCAAGAACTACACGTAGGCACTGACTCTACACCCTCACATCACAAGAAGGGGGTCTACAGGGTAGTGCAAGAATACGAGCAAGCCTTTAGTAAACATCCGCTAGACTTTGGGAGGATAAAAGGGGTCCAAAACTACATTCCCACAGGTGCACACCCACCCATTAAAGAGAGGTACAGGCCAATACCACCTGCACATTATCAGTGTGCCAAGGACATGTTGAGGGACATGAAGGAGGCTGGGGTTATCCGTGACAGTTGTAGCCCCTGGGCAGCTCCGTTGGTCCTGGTAAAGAAGAAGGACGGCACCATGAGAATGTGTGTGAACTACCGGAAGATTAATCAGATCATCCACAAGGATGCGTATCCACTCCCCCGTACTGAGGAATCGTTAGCTGCATTGAGAACTGCAAATTACTTTTCTACCCTTGATCTCACTAGTGGCTACTGGCAAGTGTCCGTTGCTGAGGAAGATCGGGAGAAGACCGCCTTCGCCACCCCGATGGGTCTCTGTGAGTTCAACCGCATGCCTTTCAGGTTGTGCAACGCGCCATGAACCTTCCAGAGACTGAAGGAGTGCTGCTTGGGAAATCACAACTTCGAGACGGTACTGCTATACCTAGATGACATCATCGTCTATTCAAAAACGTATGAAGATCATCTGGAACATCTGGCAGAAGTCTTTGAAGCCCTTTCCAAGGACGGGATGAAGTTAAAACCATCCAAATGCCACTTGTTGAAGCCTAAAGTCCAATACCTCGGGCACGTGGTTAGTGCAGAAGGTTTGGCTCCGGACCCGGAGAAGGTAACAGCCATCCAGAACTGGCCAAGATCCACTACCATCAAGTAGGTACGGCAGTTTCTGGGCCTGATGGGCTATTACCTCCGCTTCATCAAGAGTTATACCAAGATGGCAGCTCCTATTCTATCCTATCCTAAGACCTCCTTGTCGGACAAACCAAGCATGGCAAGACTTCCGGTCTTCCATTCACATGGGGTGAGGAGCAAGAAAGTTCCTTTCAACAGATGAAGTCTTCTCCTGACCGGAGAAGAGATCCTGGCATACCCCAACTACGGTCTCCCATTCATACTGTATACGGATGCCAGCAACGTGGGATTGGGAGCTGTCCTGTCCCAAGTGCAGAATGGCAAGGAGAAGGTGATAGCTTACGCCAGTAGGAAGCTCCGCCTAACAGAAGGGAACCCTGAGAATTATAGTTCTTTCAAGTTGGAGTTCCTAGGACTTGTCTGGGCTGTGACAGAGAGATTTAAGCATTACCTGGCTTCTGCGAAGTTCACTGCATATACAGACAACAACCCTTTGACCCACCTGGACACAGTGAAGCTTGGAGCCCTGGAACAACGCTGGGTAGCCCGACTGACGAACTATGACTTCACCATAAAGTACAGAGTCGGTCGTAAAAACACCAATGCTGATGCGCTGTCTAGAATGCCACACCTGCCTGATGATGGAGTAGACGAAGAGGAGTTGGAAGAGACTGAACTGCCCGCGTTCCATCAACCTGACAGTTTGGAAAACACCAAACATTACAGCAGTCAGCAGGAGGCAGCATTCAACCCGTTACCCCATCACGGTTGTCAAGAAGCGCAAGATAGAGACCCTGCAGTCAGATTGGCCAAGACGCTGATTTCCCAGGCTGATTCCAGGTTGGAGCCCACTGCCCCGGCGGAAGCACAGAGGCTGTGGAAAGAGAGAAGCCGGTTGTGTCTGCAGCGAGGCAAGTTGTGCAGAGGACTTTATCAATCCCAAGACGCATGAGAGGATCTGCCAGATAGTCATACCTCAAGCATACGTGCCAGTGGTCCTGGAAGCCTATCAGGATGGAGCTGGACACTTTGGCTGGAAGAAGCTGGAAATGCTTCTAAGGGAGTGATTTTACTGGCCTGGAATGAGAGAATCTATTGAAGCATGGTGTCGGGATTGTTGTCCCTGTGTGCTAAGAAGAAAGGATGGTACCAGCCAGAGAACCCCATTGCAGCCGATCATCACCAGCCAGCCGTTGGAACTCGTTGCTCTAGATCATGTCAAACTCACACCAAGCAGGAGCGGATATAAATATGCACTCAATAAATAGATTTATGGTGGTGGTACTCGTCAACAGCCCGTACTGCGGCGAAGGTTTTCCAAGCGCACTTCTTCAGACCGCATGGCTACCCAGAGAGGGTCCTTACAGATCATGGCCCTGCCTTTGAAGCGGAGATCTTTAAGGAGTTCTGCAGCCTGTATGGATGTAAGAAAATACGTACTACACCCTACCATGCCCAAACCAATGGGACGTGTGAGAAGATGAACCATTTAGTCATCAACCTGCTTAAGACTCTACCCCTTGAAGAACGGAGCCAATGGCCTGAGAGATTGCCCGATCTGGTGGACATGTATAACAACATCCCCGTCAGTACCACTAAGTGTACGCCTGCTTACCTCATGAGGGTGACACCTGGAAGAAACGGAAGGAGGTGATCCACAGTGCCCTAGGTGACGTCCCAGCAGATTGGCCTATGCAAAATGGAGCAGTGATTGTTCCCTTTCTAACATTCCCACAACCTGTGAAAGAGCCAGAACCAGAGAAGCCCACTGACACTACACCAGTACATACACCTAGAGTTGCACCTGTACGCAAGCCACGAACCCGTCGGTCTCTACCCACTTTACCCATCACAAGAAGTGAGGAACCCGTAGATAGTACAACACCACAGGGACTAGGAGAGAGCTTAGGGCTGAGGAGGTCTACATGCCCTAATCTAGGTTAGCCACCACTCAGAAACAGGGAGTGAGTGAAGCCAGTATGTCCTTGTATATAGCAATGTATATATATATATATATATATAAAATTAAATTGTAAATGCCAATTAACCGTGTACTTTACCTGATTCATTTGTATGAGAATAAAAAGTAATTGGTAGCAGAACCCGGCTACCTCCTTTCCCAGTTAACCCAGCTTTTCCCCTGTTGTTATGGACCATGGCCTCAGTACTGGCAGAGACCGTCCAAAAACTTTCTTGGGTTATTGTATATACTCCCCATTTGCCTTCTTGTTTCCCCACCACCAGGACTGTAACACCCGCTGGAGAGGACTGGTTGGAGGAAGGGCCTGCGGTAGAGTCGGCCGAGGCTCAGTCACTACTAAAACTGGTGGCTAATCTCCAGGCCAGAGGGTTCCGGAACTTTGGAACTCTTTGGGGTGGACTGGTGGGAAAGGGACTTCAATCCTGTCACCAAGGACACTGTAAGGAACTCGGGGTGATGTGACACCAGAGCTAGTGGTGGCACGAGGAGTTCAGGTGTTTTGGGTGGCGGGTTGAAGGGAGAAGACAAGTTCTGCAATGTTTAAGAAAAGTGCCTCCCTATACAGGGATGAAATGTTTTTATGTTAAATGTTATGTATTCTATATCTTTTGCCTTTTACAGTTCCAGAAAAATAAACACCGGTGCCGGACAGCCCGAGGACGGGCTGTGTTTTACCAAGGGGGAGTGTGACGCCCTGGCAAAACCAGGTTGTCACAGGAGACTGCATCCATCTTCAAGATTCAGGATCCTCTCCTCCTTGTCCTACCAACACAACCCCACACACAGGTACAAACACCAGCCACAAAGCCTAGTCACCCCCCAAGGACAATAGGGACACACCAGTGGACGGGGCCAGGCAGATGGTGATGCCCACCTAGGGGTTCTGAGGTGTCAGGGGAGGGAACACAAGAGTTTAGTGCTGACAGAGGAAGTGAGAGGAGTGAAGTGGTAGTTGGGGGTTGTAGCTCCCGGGCTCCCGGACTACCTGAGCTGACTAGGTGGTAGACGACAGAGCAGGGCCACAGGCGACGGAGATCCGGTCGTGGGAGACCTCAAGTGGACTGGGGCAGGATTGTAGCCCACCGGTACCGACAGCGAGAATCCGGTCCGGAGGCTGTGCACAGTCGGGGTACCTGGACCCCAGGGCGAGGACAGCTGCAATCACCTTGTCAATTAGCCAGCAGGGGACAAGGTTCCAGATCTTGTCCCACGTGTAGCCCAGATAGAGCGTGACGGAAGCCCAACGCGGAGGATAGAGCGTCTGTAAGTGCCTACAAAGATCCCAAGGGTCAGATCTCGCGGGTAACAGCTCCCACAGCAAAGACACCGGGAGTGGACTTTTCCCGTTCCATGCGGACTAGTCAACACATAAGACACAAAACTAGAAGTGCAGGAGGAAAGACCCCTAATCTGTTCACCGGTGTGAGGGACCCGAGCACACCCCTCCGGAGGCTACCAGTACAACAACACGAGTACACCGGTGTCATCCAGTCCAATCTGCAAAGTTGCACCCCAGCACTGAACTCCACCTACACCTGGGCCCCGGGACAACACCTCCCCTACCCGTGGAGGGGATACTATCCTGCTGCCCCGCTCCATCAGCCCCGGGCGCTCCATACCAGGGTAGCGGCGGTGTCACCAACCATCACCGCAATCCATGAGTGGCGTCACTGACAAACTCTCCCCTGTAAATAAGCTCTTTATTAAGTTGTGGGCGACGGGCTGCTGCATGAGCCCTGGATCCAGCTGCCATTCGAGCCACAGCCACGATCCCGGATCCGAGGGACTCGAGTAGCTCCCCCCTGGCCGTGGCCTGCGCCCCCGCCCGCGACACCTGAACTAAGAACTTTGACACAGACTTTTTTCAAAAGTCTGTGTTTGAGTTAGAGCTCCAGTCACCTGGTGTTCGGTACGAACCCCAAACTTTACTGTTTGGGTTCACTCATCCCTAAACACGACAAATAAAATGAGCAAATGTTGTTTGGTTTGTGGAAAAACAATGTGATGTATGCTCTTTGTGTTTACCGCCTTTGACTGCTATATTTCTTGACAATGGTAATCACAATAAGTCATCACAATCATATTTTTTCCTAGGAGCATTGTCCTATCAGTTTAAGTACGGACAGAATAACAATACCCTCTTGTTCTCCATCTGTGGAGTACAGACACAATATGCCACAATATGACTTGTTTGCTCATACTTGAGGGACATGCGCATGAACCTTTTCCAGATGCACTGAAAGTAAAGGGCAGCTGTGGACGGCTTCATCCAGAACATACATAGACAAACTATGTAGTTATGGTGTCTTTGGACATGTAGATAATTGGTAATTGGTCATTGGCAAGAACGCTCGTTCCCATTCATCCACTTATGTAAGCATGCCGACGAACAAATATTTGGGTGATCAGTTCCTATATGTCGGCAAAAAAAAAAATTGTTATTGGCAGCACAATGCCCCAGGAAAGCACGGGACATGCTGTCAAAAACAATAACTGTATGGGGATGGAACAATCATAACAGCGATCATTCTGTCCCCATCATTGTTCATTGGCCAGTTAGATATTTAATCAAGATAAAGGAAAGCACTCTTCAGGGTCACAACAAAATTCTTTTGAAAATAAACTTTGTTTAAAGTATACCTTGAAGAGTGCCTTGTTTTATCTTGCATATCTATGGTTTGGAAACTGACTAGTGCACCGCCATTTCTAGCTCAGTGGCTGTGCCTTATCCTGTTACAAGTTAGATATTTAATGACCTAAAAGTCTGAGCTACTCTCTTTATTGATATACTTTTGGGATACATTTACCATTTTATTCTATTTTTTAGGCAGGTGTGGTGATATTTTCTAACTTCTCTACTATTGAACGGAAGAAAAGGGGGTGGTTTAAATAAATAAATATATATATATATATATATATATATATATATATATATATATATATATATATATATACATATATATATGCTTACAGCGCCTACAAGTAGTATTCAATCCCTTGCAGATTTAGCAGGTTTACACATTCGGAATTAACTTGGCATTGTGACATTTGGACTGTAGATCAGCCTGGAAGTGTGAAATGCACTGCAGCAAAAAAGAGTGTTATTTCTTTTTTTTTTTTTTTAAATTGTGAAAAGTTTATTCAGAGGGTCATTTATTATTCAACCCCTCAATCCACCAGAATTCTGTTTGGTTCCCCTAAAGTATTAAGAAGTATTTCAGGCACAAAGAACTATGAGCTTCACATGTTTGGATTAATTATCTCTTTTTCCAGCCTTTTCTGACTAATTAAGACCCTTCCCAAACTTGTGAACAGCACTCATACTTGGTCAACATGGGAAACACAAAGGAGCATTCCAAGGCCATCAGAGACAAGATTGTGGAGGGTCACAAGCCTGGCAAGGGGTACAAAACCCTTTCCAAGGAGTTGGGCCTACCTGTCTCCACTGTTGGGAGCATCATCCGGAAGTGGAAGGCTTATGGAACTACTGTTAGCCTTCCACGGCCTGGACAGCCTTTGAAAGTTTCCACCCATGCCGAGGCCAGGCTTGTCCGAAGAGTCAAGGCTAACCCAAGGACAACAAGGAAGGAGCTCCGGGAAGATCTCATGGCAGTGGGGACATTGGTTTCAGTCAATACCATAAGTAACGTACTCCACCGCAATGGTCTCCGTTCCAGATGAGCGCGTAAGGTACCTTTACTTTCAAAGCGTCATGTCAAGGCTCATCTACAGTTTGCTCATGATCACTTGGAGGACTCTGAGACAGACTGGTTCAAGGTTCTCTGGTCTGACGAGACCAAGATCGAGATCTTTGGTGCCAACCACACACGTGACGTTTGGAGACTGGATGGCACTACATACGACCCCAAGAATACCATCCCTACAGTCAAGCATGGTGGTGGCAGCATCATGCTGTGGGGCTGTTTCTCAGGAAAGGGGCCTGGCCATCTGGTCCGCATCCACGGGAAGATGGATAGCACGGCCTACCTGGAGATTTTGGCCAAGAACCTCCGCTCCTCCATCAAGGATCTTAAGATGGGTCGTCATTTCATCTTCCAACAAGACAACGACCCAAAGCACACGGCCAAGAAAACCAAGGCCTGGTTCAAGAGGGAAAAAATCAAGGTGTTGCAGTGGCCTAGTCAGTCTCCTGACCTTAACCCAACTGAAAACTTGTGGAAGGAGCTCAAGATTAAAGTCCACATGAGACACCCAAAGAACCTAGATAACTTGGAGAAGATCTGCATGGAGGAGTGGGCCAAGATAACTCCAGAGACCTGTGCCAGCCTGATCAGGTCTTATAAAAGACGATTATTAGCTGTAATTGCAAACAAGGGTTATTCCACAAAATATTAAACCTAGGGGTTGAATAATAATTGACCCACACTTTTATGTTGAAAATGTATTAAAATTTAACTGAGCAACATAACTTGTTGGTTTGTAAGATTTATGCATCTGTTAATAAATCCTGCTCTTGTTTGAAGTTTGCAGGCTCTAACTTATTTGCATCTTATCAAACCTGCTAAATCTGCAGGGGGTTGAATACTACTTGTAGGCACTGTATAGGGGACTTGAACCTGTGACTGTTTGATCCACCTATACTATGGTAGTGATATATGTTGTGAAATTGTGGGTCTCCTATAGAGGTGAGCCTCAAGCTTCGCAAGACAACTAAGATGGCAGGTACGGAGTTTTCAGCAGGCCCAAAATGCCATGGTAGCCCATCGGCTCCCCACAATCTTCTCGTGGGGGTGCTGATGAGAGCTGGTGAATACACTGATAATTGCACCTTTTAAATGCTGCTTTCAGTGATTGACAGCAGCATTCAAATGGTTAACAGAAGCGATCGGCGTTCGCCTTTGCTGTTGATGTTACAGGCAGATGTCAGATATGCAGCACAGAAGGCTGTTGTCACATTTGAAGTGTGCAGAGTGGGCTAATGATTACCTCAACCTCAAAATACCTTATATAAACTCAAATAAAACTATCCGATTCCTCACCCCTTACCTACTGTCACCTTCCTTCAAAGTCATGTTGGCCTCCACCCACATCTAGGGTTGAGGTCTGGCCTTATACTTGACTCTGGTATTGTTAATGTTTTCGGTGACCTGACCTCTATTCCCTTATGAAGAGCTCCCCTCCAACCACATAATAACCCCATCCCTTCGCCATCAATAAACTCTGACACCAGAAAATTTGATAAATCGGCCACAGTAGCCTTTTACTTTAAGATAAGATTAAACAAAGATTTATTTCATTTCATATATAACTGTGCTCTGTAATATATGAAATAAAATAAATCTTTGTTTATTCTTATCTTAAAATGCTGTGGTAAACTTTATTGTATTGCCTTTTATTTTACCAACATAAAACACTTAAGGGGGCTTTATACGCAACGACATCGCTAACGAGATGTCGTTGGGGGTCACGGAATTCGTGACGCACATCCGTCCTCGTTAGCGATATTGTTGCGTGTGACACGAGCGACCGCTAACAATCAAAATTACTCACCTAATCGTTGATCATTGACACGTTGTTCTAATCCCAAATATTGTTACTGTTCCAGGACACAGGTTGTTCGTCGTTCCTGAGGCAGCACACATCGCTACGTGTGACACCCCAGGAACGAGGAACAACATCGTACCTGCGTCCTCCGGCAACAAGGTGGGCGTGTCTTTCTTTTGGCTTCTCTCCGCCCCTCCTCTTCTATTGGACGGCTGCCGTGTGACGTCGCTGTGACGCTGCACGAACCGCACCCTTAGAAAGGAGGTGGTTCGCCGGCCACAGCGACACCACTAGGCAGGTAAGTATGTGTGACGGGGACTAACGATATTGTGTGCCACGGGCAGCGATTTGCCCGTGATGCACAACCAACGGGTGTGGGTGCGATCGGCGGAAAGAAGGCCACCGCTATGGCTCAGAGATCCCACGGGCCAGCGTCTGCAGGAAAGAGCTCCTTAGGCCACATCCAGCCGGGAGCGGGCTCCTGAAGTTGCAAGCACAGGCAGTCCCCCATTCTACAAAGGTGCAGGAGAAAGACACAGACCACCAGCCGGATAGGGGAGCCAGAATGCAGCCGGATGCAGGCACCGACCACCATCACCTTGGTTTACCAGAGACTCGTGTGTTTCCTTAATAGTGAGTACACCAGCACCCTGCGGTCACCCATCTCCTTGCACCAAAAACCCCAACGAGTCCCGGGGCCACCATCCCTGCCCACGGAGGGGTTAACAGCTTCCTGCATAACATCTCCGCCGGGTGCCCCATAACTGCAGCGGTGGTGTCCAACCTCACCACACACCGTGGGTGGCGTCACGAACTTAATATGGCTCAGACCATACATATACGTCCTACATCCACCACCCCTTTTCATTCGGAGTGTTCGCGAGACCCCCGGGTCCGGAGACCCTCGAGCCACCCACCGGAAGGTTCGGATCCGAGCAGCGGCAGGCTGCTGGCACGGGGGTGGCACACCCCAAAACCTGGCGTCACAAACAGGATAGATACCCATCCACTTACCTTGTGGAAGTGCGCCTTGTATTGAAGTCAGAAGTGATCTGTTGCAAAATTTCCAGAAACCGCCATCTTGCCGCCATTTTTTGGCACGAAGATTCCCGCCCAGGGTCTCCTTCCCCGATAAAAAGGTGCGAAAGCCGAAGCCCCGCGCCCTGGGAACACGGCCGGAAAGCAAGGCCGGAAGTCGCAAAACGAAACTTACCAGGCCTAAAAGAGGAGTGCCAGAAAAAGACCAAGGGGGAGAAGCGGAAAGATGTCGGCGCCAAATGAGGCCGGCGGAGCGGTGCCCACCACCGGAGTGGCGGGGCTCAGAAGTGGTAGAGGCGGAGTGGCCTTTGATGCGGAGGAGCGGAGCTCGAATCGGCTACCTTCAGGGACTGCTGCCTGGCTGGAGCAGGAGTTGGCAAGATTCCGAGTCCGGGAGAGAGTCCAAAGGCTGCAGCAGGTGCTCGACTGGGAGGCGGAAGTCCGGAGGATGGTTACCGTGGTGTGGGCCCATGAACAAAGGACCGCCATAGCAGTGTCACGCCAGGATAAAGCTACCCAGACCCCCTTGCCGACCCTAATTAGCTGGGAGCTGGAGCCTGCCAATAATGCAACGAGTGAACCCCATGTAGCGCAACTCCTGGAAGAAGCGGTGCCATCCACGATTCCACCACCATTCCTGTTGGAGGTTCAGAGCCCGGGGATGTACTGCACCTGGATTGGGAGCCCGGTGTCCAGGCCGAAAATGGAGCCATACGGCCCTATGCAGTAGTAGCAGGACCCGTAAGTTATCCCCAAGTTTAAAAGTTTGAAGTTGAAAAGTTTTTAAGCAGAGGACCCGCTCCTGTTATACTGACTGCCTGACCTTTGTTGAACGTCTCCAAGTTCCCGGGAGATGCCATCCAGCACACGGGTGGAAGCAAAGGAGGATCTTGTTCGACTTGTTGAATGCCACTGCGGTCGGAGCCCCAGAGGACGCCATCAGGGGTAGGAGCCCCTGGTGGAGGATGACAAGAAGTTGAGTTGGAGTGAGGACAGTTCCGTTTAAAGAGTTCGGTTTGGAGGAGCAATCGTACCCGCACTGCAGGCAGTGGAAGACGGGGTCTTTATGGACAGTGTCACCCGTGAATGATGGTGGCATTGGGGACCCGTGCTGCCCTGTGGTGGTCTGAGGGACAGTTGCCAGAGGAAGCTGTACCGGCAGTGAAGTTAAGTGTTTCAACAGACCACCCTTTTTCATCATGCCGCAGTCTCCGGAGAGGCTAGTTGGAGGAAGGGCCTGTGGCAGAGTTGGCCGAGGTCCCGTCACCATGGAAACTGGTGACTATCCTCCGGGTCAGAGGTCCCCTGGACGTGGGGCCTCTGAAAGAGACTGCCGGGTAAGGAACTTATTACCCGGCCCGTGTGGGCACCACCCGGACCCGAACCCGTTTCCTGGACTGGGGAAAAGGGGTGCGCACCAGTGCTTAGCGGTGGCACCAGGGCTAGGTTTGTTTGGGTGGGCTAAGGTGAAAAGGACATGGTCCGTCCCGTCCCGGTTAATAAAAATGTTTATATGCAACGTTTAAGTAACATGCCTCCCGTTAAGTCAAGAAAACCAAAATATTGTCACGCTCCCCGGGTCCTCGGCTCCCCTTCCCGGGTCCCCTGCCCCGCTCCCCGGCTCACCTGCCACGCTCCCCGCGTCCCAGTCCCTTGTGCCCGTCCTTCCTGGGCTTCCTGGCCGCCGATCCCGGCGCCCGACGGCCTCCCAGGCCCTGCTCGGCTCCCCTGCGTCCTCCTCTCAGCCTCCTTCCCTGGCTTCTGGCACCCGGGCCGCGCGCACGCGCATTAGGGCGCGCGCGCGGTCACTGACCCTTTCTTAAAGGGCCAGCGCCCATTAACAGGAAATGAGGTGAGACAGGTACGGGGTATAAAGGGGGTTCTTGTCCAAGGGGGCGGGGCCTGATCTTCGTGTTTTCTGAGCTAGGAGTCAGGTCTCCTTGTGTTTTCCTGCCATACTTACGTATCTCTCTTCTAGAGCTGATCCCGCCTCGCCATCCAGTCCTGCTGAATCCCGAGCCCCGCACGCTGTCCGTCTGCCATCTGACAGTCCGTACCATCTCGGATCCCTGCGGTGACCTGTCATCTCGCTCCCAAGGTTCCGGACCCCGCCTGACATCATCTCGGCCTCCGAACCTGAGCTACGTCACCCGGACTACCATCTGTGACTCCGTGGTCCCAGGGACTCCTTCGCTACCTTCACTTGCACGGACTGTTCTGCTGCCCATCAGTGCTTCAGCTACCGGACTCCCTACCACCATCTTAGAGTTCGGTCCAGTGGATCCACCTCCTGGGTCTGCCCGACCGCCCGGCCCTGACAGTAAGATCAGGCCATGGATCCCGCTGCAGCACTATTGGCCCTGCAAGAGGAACTCCAACGCCAGCGTGAAGTCCAGACCCGCATGCTGCAATTTATGACCTCCGTGGACACCCGCCTGTACACATTACAAGCATCAATGACGCCTGCAGCACCCAGGTCTCCCACTAGGCAATCCACGGCTCCCGCACCAGTGGCAGCCGCGTCGGATGCTTCCCGACTCCGTTTGGCGTCACCTCCTCGTTATGCTGGAGATCCCAAGACCTGCAGGGGCTTCATAAACCAATGCTCCCTTCACTTCACGCAGCTGCCCCATCTGTTCGCCTCCGACCAAGCCAAGGTCGCCTTTATAATGTCTCACCTGGAGGGCGAGGCACTGGCGTGGATGAACCCCTTGTGGGAGAAGGAGGACCCCATGACCAAGGATCTTCAAGAGTTCCTGCAGGCCTTTCGCAGTACCTTTGACGAGCCGGGACGCGCCTCTGCGTCTGCTTCATCACTTCTCCGCCTACGTCAAGGAACACTGACGGTGGGCCAATACGCCATCCGTTTCCGCACTTTGGCTTCTGAACTCGGGTGGAATAATGAGGCCCTGACAGCCGCCTTCTGGGAAGGACTGTCAAGTCGCATCAAAGATGAGTTGGCGGGTCGTGACATGCCCTCCACCCTAGATGCCCTGATTGCCCTAGCCACGCGAGTGGACATTCGTTTTCAGGAGCGCTCCAAAGAGCTGGTTCGTGAGCGACGTGCGGTACGGCACTCCTCTCCGCCACAGAAGTCCTCTGTGCCACAGTCATCTACAGCTGGGATTCCTGTCCCCGAACCCATGCAGGTTGATCGAGTACGACAGTCTGACCAACGTCGAGCAGAGCGGCTCGCCAAGGGCCTCTGCTTTTACTGCGGAGGGGACACACATCTCCTACGCTCCTGTCCGGAAAGGCCGGGAAACTCCAAAGCCTAGGGTTGGTAGGAGAGGCCACCCTAGGTGCTGGGACTCTCTCCGACCCAGTTATGTGGACGGTACAAGTATCAACAGGAGAGACGCGCTTCACGGCTGAGGCATACCTCGACTCCGGAGCAGCAGGCAATTTTATCCAGCAGGCCACGGTGGACAAATACCAGCTGCCTGTTACTCTACTCGAGAAGCCCCTACTGATTGCCTCGGTGGATGGGAGACCCCTCTCTGATACCATCTCCTGGATCACGAAGCCGGTGGAACTGCGTATCGGTGCTCTGCACACCGAGAACATCGCTCTCTACGTCCTTCCACACATGTCCCACCAAGTCCTGCTGGGACTTCCTTGGTTGCGAACACACGAACCCTCAGTCAACTGGGGTACTGGCGAAATCACCCGTTGGGGCTCTGCCTGTCATGAGAGATGTCTAAAGTCTATACAACCAGTCCGACGACCTCCGGTTCCTGAGAACCTACCGGGTCTGCCCCCGGCCTATTGGTCCTTCACGGACGTTTTTGACAAGAAGGAGTCTGAGGTACTTCCGCCACACCGTCCCTACGATTGCGCCATCGACCTGCTCCCAGGAACAACACCACCTCGAGGACGGATATATCCGTTGTCTCCAGCCGAAACCAGGGCCATGTCCACCTACATCATGGAAAGCCTGGCAAAGGGATTCATCCGGAGATCCTCCTCTCCTGCGGGAGCAGGCTTCTTCTTCGTTAAGAAGAAAGAGGGTGACCTTCGCCCATGCATTGACTACCGGGGCTTGAATCAGATTACTATAAAAAACAAGTACCCCCTACCGCTCATCCCCGAACTGTTCGATCGGCTCAGAGGAGCCCGTGTGTTCACCAAACTGGATCTTCGGGGTGCCTACAACCTAGTTCGTATCCGCTCTGGGGACGAATGGAAGACCGCGTTTAATACTCGCGATGGGCACTATGAATACTGTGTGATGCCCTTCGGTCTGTGTAACGCTCCTGCCGTATTCCAAGAACTGGTGAACGACATTTTCCGGGACCTCCTCTACGTATGTGTAGTAGTTTATCTGGATGACATTCTTGTTTTCTCTCCGGACCTCCAGACCCACAGAGAGAACGTAAAGCTGGTTCTACAAAGACTGAGAGAGAATCGTCTCTACGCCAAATATGAGAAGTGCGTCTTTGAGCAGTCTTCTCTTCCTTTCCTGGGATACATCATCTCGGGGACTGGGCTGCAGATGGATCCCAAGAAGGTCTCCGCCATTCTCAACTGGCCTCCCCCTTCTGGACTGAAGGCAATCCAACGGTTCCTGGGATTTGCTAACTACTACCGCCAGTTTATTCCTCACTTCTCCGCCCTGACTGCTCCTCTCTCCGCTCTGACCAAAAAGGAGGCTAATCCAAAGGACTGGTCACCTGCGGCCGACGCCGCATTTTGCTCCCTGAAGCGAGCATTCGCCTCCTCTCCTGTACTCCACCGACCAGAGTTAAACCGCCAGTTCACCTTAGAGGTGGATGCTTCCTCCTCAGGAGCCGGAGCAGTGCTCATGCAAAAATCCTCCTCCGGGAAGATGGTGACTTGCGGTTTCTTCTCTAAAAGCTTCTCAGCACCTGAACGTAATTACACCATCGGTGACCGAGAGCTATTAGCGGTCAAACTGGCTCTGGAGGAGTGGCGCTACCTCCTGGAAGGAGCAGTGTACCCCGTGATTATCTACACGGACCACAAGAACCTGGAATACCTGCGGTCCGCTCAGCGACTGAACCCACGGCAAGCCAGGTGGTCCTTATTCTTTGCCAGGTTTGACTTCCAGCTTCATTTCCGACCCGCGGACAAGAATATACGCGCTGATGCCTTGTCTAGGTCTCTCATGCCCCTGGAGCAGGAGGAAGAGACTATCCAACCTATCATCTCTCCTAACAAGATTGTTCCGGTGGCTCCTGTCACTCTGGCCCAGATACCACCCGGGAAGACCTATGTCTCTGAGACCGACAGGGAAAAAGTGTTACACTGGGGTCATGCCTCGAAAACAGCCGGCCATGCAGGCCAGAAGAGAACATGGGGTGCGATTGTACGCCATTACTGGTGGCCATCCCTTCGCACGGACGTTGCCGCCTTTGTCTCTGCCTGCCCCTCTTGTGCCAGGAACAAGACGCCCAAACACCTGCCCTATGGCCGTCTTCTGCCTCTGCCGATACCCTCAGTTCCATGGCAACACATAGCGATGGACTTTATTACGGACTTGCCAGTATCCTCCGGACACACAGTCATATGGGTCGTGGTGGATCGGTTCTCCAAAATGGCTCACTTCGTCCCTATGCCCGGACTGCCCTCTGCTCAGGAACTCGCGGAAGCCTATATACAACACATCTTTCGCTTACATGGCTTTCCTTCCCACATCGTGTCCGACAGAGGAACTCAGTTCACCTCCCGCTTCTGGAGGGCTCTCTGCAAACATCTGGGAGTGACTCTGGACTTTTCTTCCGCTTACCATCCTCAGTCTAATGGCCAAGTGGAGAGGGTCAATCAAATCTTGACATCCTTCTTACGTCACTATGTCAACGCCCATCACGACGACTGGTCCACGCTTCTGCCTTGGGCTGAGTTCTCCCATAACCACCACGTCAGTGAGTCGTCCTCCAAATCTCCCTTCCATGTCGTTTACGGACTACAGCCTTCCGTCCCGTTGCCTATATCCCCGTCTTCGGATGTCCCTGCTGCTGATACTGTAGCCCGTGACTTCGCTACCATTTGGGACTCTGTCAAGGCGTCCCTTGGGCGCGCTTCCCAGCGGATGAAGAAACACGCTGACAAAAGGCGCCTAGACCCTCCGTGTTTCTCTCCTGGTGACCTGGTCTGGCTTGCTTCCCAGTACATCCGACTGAAGATTCCTTCCTACAAGCTGGGTCCTCGCTACATCGGGCCGTTTAAGGTCCTCAGCAAGATCAATGAGGTCTCCTACAAACTGAAGCTTCCGGCCACGATGAGAATCCCCAACTCCTTCCACGTCTCTCTCCTCAAGCCGGTGTTCCTTGGTCCCTTCTCCGCTGCTGCCAGCCCGGCTCCTCCTCCTATTGCTGAGGACGACATCTACGCGGTAAGAGATATCGTGGCCATGAAGACTGTCCGTGGCCGGCAGTTCTTCCTGGTGGACTGGGAGGGGTATGGTCCTGAGGATAGATCCTGGGAACCCAGGGAGAATGTGGGCACTCCTCTGATCCGTGCCTTCATGTCTCGGTTGCGGGGAGGGGGGCGTGGGGGGGGGGGGTACTGTCACGCTCCCCGGGTCCTCGGCTCCCCTTCCCGGGTCCCCTGCCCCGCTCCCCGGCTCACCTGCCACGCTCCCCGCGTCCCAGTCCCTTGTGCCCGTCCTTCCTGGGCTTCCTGGCCGCCGATCCCGGCGCCCGACGGCCTCCCAGGCCCTGCTCGGCTCCCCTGCGTCCTCCTCTCAGCCTCCTTCCCTGGCTTCTGGCATCCGGGCCGCGCGCACGCGCATTAGGGCGCGCGCGCGGTCACTGACCCTTTCTTAAAGGGCCAGCGCCCATTAACAGGAAATGAGGTGAGACAGGTACGGGGTATAAAGGGGGTTCTTGTCCAAGGGGGCGGGGCCTGATCTTCGTGTTTTCTGAGCTAGGAGTCAGGTCTCCTTGTGTTTTCCTGCCATACTTACGTATCTCTCTTCTAGAGCTGATCCCGCCTCGCCATCCAGTCCTGCTGAATCCCGAGCCCCGCACGCTGTCCGTCTGCCATCTGACAGTCCGTACCATCTCGGATCCCTGCGGTGACCTGTCATCTCGCTCCCAAGGTTCCGGACCCCGCCTGACATCATCTCGGCCTCCGAACCTGAGCTACGTCACCCGGACTACCATCTGTGACTCCGTGGTCCCAGGGACTCCTTCGCTACCTTCACTTGCACGGACTGTTCTGCTGCCCATCAGTGCTTCAGCTACCGGACTCCCTACCACCATCTTAGAGTTCGGTCCAGTGGATCCACCTCCTGGGTCTGCCCGACCGCCCGGCCCTGACAAATATTCTTGCAATGTAAATATGTTATTATACTTGTATCTGTTTTAAAACCTTTTATTTTTTCAGTTAAACAAAATAAACCAGTGGTGGTCGGACAGCCCGCGGACGGTCTGTGTTTAACCAAGGGGGAGTGTGATGCCCTGGCCGGGCCAGGTAGTCACAAATAGGCCCCTGCACAACACCTTCCCTCACAGGTAATAGCAGCCGACCTTTAAACCCTAGTCACCCCCCCTCAGGGCTAGATGGACACACCAGGGGGCGAAACCAGGCGGTTGGAAGACGCCCACCGAGGAGTCTAGACAGCCCGGGGCGGGAAAGTAAAGAGTGGGGTGTTAGAGTTGAAGTTGGAGAGGAGTGTGGGCTGGAGCTGTGCCCAGCTCCAGCAGAGGCGAATACTTCCAAATTGAACGGCGCCAGGGTAGGAGCCCTGGTGCCACTGGCTAGGAGGTAGACGGTGGTCTCCGTCTGCAGGAGTCAGGAAAACGGCTCGGTGGAACCAAGATGGACCGGGACAGGGTTGTAGCCCACCGGCACCGACCCGGGGAACCGACTCGGAAACCCGACACACAGGGGGGTACTCGGACCCTGAAGCCGGGACCAGAAATGACTGGAACCGGTTAATTAACCGATTGAGGCCAGGACTAGAGATCCTGTCCCACCAAAAGTCCCTATTAGAAGACAACAGCCCACCGAGGGGGATAGAAGGCCCCCGCCAGGGCTCAAAGATCCCACGGGACAGCGTCTGCGGGCAAGGGCTCCTTAGGCCACATCCAGCCAGGAGCGGACTCCTGAAGTTGCAAGCACAGACAGTCCACCGTTCTACAAAGGTGCAGGAGAAAGACAGAGACCACCAGCTGGGTGGGGGAACCAGAATGCAGCCGGTTGCAGGCACCGACCACCATCACCTTGGTTTACCAGAGACTCGTGTGTTTCCTTAATAGTGAGTACACCAGCACCCTGTGGTCGCCTATCTCCTTGCACCAAAAACCCCAATGGGTCCCGGGGTCACCATCCCTGCCCACGGAGGGGTTAATAGCTTCCTGCATAACATCTCCCCCGGGTGCCCCGTAACTTCAGCGGTGGTGTCCAACCTCACCACACACCGTGCGTGGCGTCACGAACTTAATACGGCTCAGCCTGTACATATACGTCCTACATCCACCACCCCACACCCCTTTTCATTCGGAGTGTCTGCGAGACCCCCGAGTCCGGAGGCCCTTGAGCCACCCACCGGAAGGTCCGGATCCGAGCAGCGGCAGGCTGCTGGCACGGGGGCGGCACACCCCCATCTGCAGTTGGCATCAAACTTGCAGTGGCTGTTGTTAAATTGCTAACACAAACCATTCTTCTGTGGCACGGATTGTTCAGAAGAACTTCAGGATATCTGATGCCCTCAAGAGTTACCTGACTGGCCGGTATTTCCAAACTCTCCCTGAAAGAACTGCCCTTATCTAGTAGCAGCCATCACCTGCAACCAAAGGCCAATATCATTCTGATCCCAAAGGATAGAGGGGCAAATGGCCTTATGCTATCGAAACTGATCATCATACAGAAACCACGCATCCCCCCATAAACCCTACAAGCTTTCCTGATGGAATCGATGTAGCAAAAAAGGTTTGAGCAGTTTCCTGGCTCTTTTTCACCAATAACACTGGCCAGGATCAAAAATGTCTGCAACCAGTTCACAAAAGTCTGAGACATCTGCGCTTCTCCTCATCCTTTTTTCTTACTTTCTCCTTTTAATTTTTGCCCAGATTAAATTTCTCTAATGGTAACGGGAAAATTTTTTTGACTATTCGTCTTTCCAAATGTTTCCCTTCACCTCTTTTTTAAGGTGAGACCCCAGCAGGCCCTGGAAACAGACATATACTTCTCCACATCCCTTATCGTCCAAGTAAATCCTATACATCTCCTTTTCTGTATGAACAGACACAAATACTGGTTCAGCAATCCTGCTCATGCCCCCAAACACACTCATCACACACCCTTGCTCTAAAACATAAGGGCCAGTCCAGGCAGATACATCCACTGGCCACTAAGCAGCCTAATAACTCCCTGACATTCACTAGAACGTCATTAACCCCGGATACAAGTGGGTCCGCTTGCCCAGACGGACCTGGTCTAAAACCAAATGTAGGTACCGCTTGGCTACCCGAACCGCCCTGGGAAGTAAAAGTAAAGGGAAATGAACACAACATGAAGTTACACTCACCAGGCTGCATAGGAGCTGTGATCCCACAAGCCGGATCTCCGCCATCCCGGTGAACGTCCATACCATCCAATCCTCCAACATCCTGTGGGTGGGAGCTGACCAAACATGGCAGTGGAGATGCAGACATCTGATCTGTCGCAAGTCGACCCATCCTGGGAGAATCCAGTAGAAACGACAAGTTGACCAAACCAGCAGGCTGTGTCTGTGTGGATGGCCCAGCCAAGAACAGCCCACTGTCCATAGCAATGGATACCTGGGACCCCTGGGCCTCCTAGTGGGTAAGACTACATGGCCGCCCGACAGGTACGTCACCCTTAGGGCCTGACGTGACATCGGTGCACAATGGGTTACAGGCAGTGCTGGGCCCTGCCGCCACCTGAGGCAAGGGCCTATAAACCGTCAGAGGCCTCAGCTGCGTGCAAATTCCTTCCAGACCAGGGTCTACTCAAGCAAGAACATTGATGCCCCACATCTAGAAGGTCCCCAAAGGGGATTCTGCACCAACACTGAGGCCACACAGGCATCACAGAAGATAGGCACTCTCTGGTGGCCATGTCTTGCGGGAAGGCCACTGTGGGGGCATAGATGGCTCTGGCATCTTCGTACCGTTGGTCAGGATTCTCATCAGTTGCGCAACCAGCCAGCTAGGTGAATGACGACTAACCTCAGCCCTCAAGCGCTCCAGTATCCCATCTGTGGAGGACATGGTAGGTGAGGGGTGAAATGTGGTAAAGTGTTCCACTAAACTGTACCATGTGCAGAGCAGGCTAATGATTACCCCACCCCAAACAACCCTATGCAAACCCATTGAAATTTAACTATCCCCATCCCTTACCTAATGTCCCCTCCATCCAAACCATAGTCATGTCGGCCTCCACGCACAACTAGGGTTGAGGTTCCGGTCTTTCACTGACCTGTCCGTCTATAATCTGTGTGTTACAAGCACTTTGCCAGCCCTACCCTTTTGCCTGTTTTGTTCACAAACTAATGTCATCTATCTGTCTGCACATCAGCCGTTGGTAATAGAGAAAACTCATAGATTCGGCCAAACCTTCACGAGTCTGGCTAGGCCTTGTATCATATCTCATGGCTGGTCACTACTTCCTCCCACAAATGTAACAATTTGTCAAGGTTGGGAGAATCAAATTAGTTAATCGGTATGCTGACTACAACCATCAGTCTTATCAGGCTCAATGGATTTATTGGGTAATGGATGTAGTTTATATTTTGAAATTTAGTGACAGGTTCACGTCTATTTAGTAAAAGTAGTCCTTTGAGGTGGTGCCAACTTATGAAGACGTCTTCTTAAAAGCACCCAGTGCCACTTCTATTAATAAAGAATCACATTATCACTGATGGTCACCACCAACACTTGCCCATACTCATACATGTGGCACCACTATTTCATTGTCTGGGGTACTCAGTGCAGGCACCGCAGCGTAGACTCAGGAACCATACGGCTCCCTTATACATGTGTTGTTTTAATCGGTTACTTATGAATGTCAAGGCCTCATGAGGAACAGCAGTAAGTTGCTGCGTCTGCAAACATTCAGGATCATGTTTTGAGAGGAGAGTGGATTTTTGTCCTGGGCAGTGAGGAAGGGATAAATCATTGTATTTTTGGTACATGTGTGTTTTCCTTTTGGAGCTTACTAAACCTCTACTCTGGGAAAATACATGACAAGTGATGAAATTTTCCAGAGTCTCGTCCAGGTGGCTTTTCAAGAAGTTCCATAACAAGATTTGAAGTAAAAACCGGATAACACATTTGTGGATCTCTGATGCCACTAGGATGACTTTATACATGAATGGTCTGGTTTAAAAGCCAAAAAGGCAACATTATCCAGTGTTACTGCAGATCATACTGTACAGAATAGCTGCAAGATGCAGAAAGCAGATTTGTCACTCACAAAGACTTGGGACTCTTTACTAACAGGGGAGCGAACATCTACAGAGTATTCTTAGTGTCATTGTTATTCCATATTACACCAGCGGTCAGTTATTCACTGGTTCAGTCCAGCTTCCCTCCACCCTCTTAGAATTACCAGTAGACGGATATTTCATATACTAATTATCAGATGTCAAAATGCATGTTTGACTTGCTTGGATGATCATGGCAGTGGCGTAGCAACTGCTTTTGCTGCCCGGAGCGGTCGTCAAATTTGCCGTCCTCCTCCGCTGGTGAGGGGTGAGGGGAGGAAGGGAGGGTGGGAGGTGAGATTGGGGATAGCTACCTTAAATGACGAATCTAGACAGCAGGATCACAGCAAATGGAGGAGGCAGCAGATTGAGGAGGGTGAGAGGTGAGGGAGGGGGCAGCAGATGCAGGAGGGGAGAGGTGGGGGAGGGGGCAGCAGATGCAGGAGAGTGAGAGGTCGGAGAGAGTGAGCAGCAGATCGGGGAGGGGGCAGCGGGTGATGGGGAGAGCGGTGGCGGATGGAGGGGGGCAGTGGCTGATGGGGAGATCGGTGGTGGATGAAGGGGGGCAGCAGATGATGGGGAGAGTGGTGGCGAATGAAGGCGGGCAGGGGCTAATGGGGAGAGCAGTGGCGGATGAAGGCAGGCAGCGGCTGATGGGGAGAGCGGTGGCGGATGGAGGAGGGGCAGCAGATGGAGGAGGGCGGTGGCAGATCGGAGGCAGTAATGGCGGTGCATTGGGGGCGGTGACTACTGCTGCTGCCGCTGCTGCTGCTGCGGGGGATGATCGGGTGCAGCGGTGGATCTGGGGCACTTACCAAATGGCACTTGCAGGGATCACTCTCCTCAGTTTTCACGGATGGAGTGAAGCTAAGGGGAGTGGTCACCTACAGGTCACCGGCCTCAGATCCAAGGTGATTGGAGAGATTGGTCACAAGGCCAATCTCTCAAATCAGAGCTGAGGGTGTGTGAAACAAAGTTCACCCAGCTCCAGCCAATGATCAGTGCTATAGCTGCACTGATCATGGCTGGACTTCAATGTTTCAGCCATTTTCAATGGTTGAAACATCACAGTGACTGTGATTGGCTGACAAACGCTGCTCAGCCAATCACAGCCTCCGTAGGTCCGGGGAGGAGACACCAACCCTCCTGAGGTCAGGCAGAGGTCCCCTCCTCCCCAAATGTAAGGTTTTTGCACACCGATCGCAGCCACTGGGGCCGCGATTTCGCCATGACGTACTGGGTATGTCATGGGTCGTTAACTACCATGTCACCATGACGTACCCAGTATGTCATAAGTCGTTAAGGGGTTAAAGATGTTCAGGAATGCAGCTGCGGATGGCCCTTTTCTATAAGCTTTCTATTTTTTTTCTTTACCCCCAAAATGCCGCCCCCTTGACACGTGCCGCCCGGGGCGGACCGGCCCCCTCCGCCCCCCCTTTGAAACGCCACTGGATCATGGTAATCACTTTGGCAGTAGAAGGGCTGAGAGTCCACAAATATATCTACGGCAGCACTGATTGACTCATAAGAATAGCACAACTGAATGAAAAAATTCTGACACCTTGAAAATTGATACCTAACTCATATCTTGCATTTCTCTAGGAATAACGGTGGTCATTAGAATTGAGCAAAAAGATTTGCAGATCCCTTGCCCAGTGGTCTCATCTGACCAAATAACTGCAAACCTCCTCCTACCTGCTGGAATCTCTTGCACCCCTTTTGATTAGTAGGTTCGGAGTGACAGAATCAGGACATACTGCCACATACACAAATCAGAAGTGGTGCCAAGGATGCCTGATGTAGGAAGAGGTTCATAAGGCTCTCATCCAGTGGCATAGACTACTGACATGGCTGTTTGATCAGGGTACAGCAGATCTTTTTTGCTTAGCTCTAATGGTCATAGACCTTACTTGTCAGTAGAATCTTTGTTCGATAACCTTCTGATTCTCCCATACATATAGAGTATGTGTACTGAAGGAGAGTTGTACGCTCCTGCGAGAAATCTCTGGGATTGGTTTCTCTCGCTTAAGACCAAAGGATCAGAATTTCAACATGCTCAATCTTTATGTCCTCTGTCATCAGATGTTAGGGGAAAATCGGAACGTACACCTACATACAAATTAGTTGATTGGCCAACCTCACAAAAACAAATAAGTTTAGTCAACGTATATATGATCATATGAAAGCACAATCTCATCCAAAAGAACTTTTTTGAAAAAGTCTTTCTGCTCTAATGTGGCAGGTTTTGATTTTGTCTTGGGTTTTAATATGTATTTAATAAACTTAGCTACATTACATGCATGTGCCCCTGAGCTGGACAAAGCATACTATCAGCCAAACACTTATCCAGCCAACAATTAACTTCCCAGTTTTCCATGAATTTGGATATGGCACCAGATTTCACAATACAAACTAATAAACTGAAAAATAAGGAGCGCTGATAGTGTAATACCAACAGATCAGTGAGGTAGATCAGGAAAAATACACTCACCTGAAAAGGTTGTGAGATAGTCACAACCACTGATAGAGCATAGGATGAAGGCGTCTGCTGCAGCCCCACAAGGATGTGCATACAAATCAGAGTGAAGAGGGGGTTAATGCCGCGCATCAGCCAAAATGAAGATGTAGCATGTTGATGTTATAAACGTATTCTTTTATTCCATCGGTCTACGCGTTTCGAGGATACACCTCTTCTTCAGGACCAGTGCATCAACTTTGTTGATGCACTGGTCCTGAAGAAGAGGTGTATCCTCGAAACACGTAGACCGATGGAATAAAAGAATACGTTTATAACATCAACATGCTACATCTTCATTTTGGCTGATGCGCGACATTAACCCCCTCTTCACTCTGATTTGTATGCACAATACAAACTAAAACATTAATAATAACATCTTTAAGGCCTGATGGGGCTGGTGTACTACTTTGATCATGTCTCAATGACGTATAATCCTTATATTAAAATGAACAGTCCAGCTAATTTGGGAGAGCTTATGGGTCCATATGTATTCAATCTTCACCCACCCAGCCTGACGGACAGCTGCAGCTTGTGCTGAGCAGTGTGAGATCTCTGTAGCAGGAGGACTGAAAAATGAGATGTAGCCTGTGTTGACATCTAGAGGTCAATATACAAACTGCATTACTTTCTTTACACATAAAATAACAAAATTAAAGTGCTGTTCACCCTTGAGTACATATTTAACAAGCCATGCAGCAATGTGCAGCAGATGTCACACGATCATGAGTGTGATTTGTAACACCTGTAAGATTCTGACTCGCTTGGGTGCATGGTAAGGATAGACTCAGGAACCGTTCCATTTAGATGTTCAGCTGGTTTATTCAGTCCTCTTACAGTACTGTGGCCACCAAAAGTTTTGCTTTTTTTTTTTAAAGTGTGATTACTTCTGTCTGGTTGTTGTGATGCCATTTTCCTGGTGATGAATTGAAAGTGCATAAAGTTGTCATCACGCAAGACCTTAATTTTAACCAAAATGCTTTGGGATATAGCTATGGTCATTTAATTACAAACAACTGACTGCCAAACACTTTACATACACTATTTATTGATCACATCACAATTTAGAGAGTAATTCATTGTCCACAATGCCATAACTTAGTACTTTGTAGTATAACTTCTTGCTTTCATTACTGCACCACACTAAAAGGGCATCATCTCCCGCCTTGACTACTGCAACCTCCTGCTCTCTGGCCTCCCTTTCAACACTCTTGCACCCCTCCAATCTATAATAAACTCTGCAGCCCGCTTAATCCACCTCTCCCCTCGCTATTCCCCAGCCTCGCCACTCTGCCAATCCCTTCACTGGCTTCCCATCGCCCAACGACTCCAGTTCAAAACATTAACCATGACATACAAAGCCATCCACAACCTGTCGCCTCCTTACATCTGTGACCTAGTCTCCCGGTACCTACCCGCACGCAACCTCAGATCCTCACAAGATCTCCTTCTCTACTCCTCTCTTATCTTCTCTTCCCACAATCGCGTACAAGATTTCTCCCATGCCTCCCTTATACTCTGGAATGCTCTACCACAGCATATCAGACTTTCCCCTACCGTGGAAAGCTTCAAGAGGAACCTCAAGACCCATCTCTTCCAACAAGCCTTCAACCTACTGTCGCGGGCGGCGGGGCGCTGCGCTCGCTAACACTCGGGTTCAGCGCTGCTGCTGCTGCTCGGTGGCTCGAGCGGTGGGCCGGATCCGGGGACTCGAGCGGCGCTCCTCGCCCGTGAGTGAAAAGGGAGTGGTTGGTTTGGGGATTTAGTCCATGACGCCACCCACGGGTTGTGGTGAAGATGGGCACCACCGCTGCTGGTGACAGGGATCCCGGGAGCGATGGTAGGGAGCAGCTGGGATGTTGTTTTCCCCCTCCGTGGGTAGGGGTTGGTGGTCCCGGGGCCCGGTGGTGTGATGGGGAGGCAGGGTCGGTGAGGTGCAGGGTTGCAGGGGCAGCGCGGCGCGGTGCCGGATGGCACGGGTGTACTCACTCAGCAATTGATGCACAAAGTCTCCGGTAAACCAAACGGCTGGATGGACGGGTCCCGCAGCCGGTTGCAGTGTCTCTCCTCAGACAGGTGATGGCGGCTGTTTTTCCCTGCACCTTTGTGTACTGTCTTAACTACAATGGGTCCCCAACGGTAGTCCACTCCCCGGTGTATGGATGCCGGAGGAGCCCGTTTTGCCCGCAGGCGCTGTCCCTTGGGTCTCTAGCCGTTGGCGGTGGCTGTATACCCTCACGGTGTGAGAGGTTGCCTTCAATCGGGACTTGGTTGTTAGGGAACCCCGGGGGTTCTTGTCACCTTCGGATTTGACTATTGTCGGCGGCTCCAAGCCTGGTCAGGGTCCGATGGCCCTGCCTGGGTGTGCTTAGCGTCACTCCGTTCCCCGGTCTGGTACCGGTGGGCCACCGCCCAGCCCCGGTCCTTACGGCTCTGCGGAGTTCCACCAACTCCTGCAGATGGCCACCACCATCTGCCAACCTTGCTGTCAGTGCCTGGGCTCCGACCCAGATACTCAAGTGTTTACTCCTCTCACTTTCACCTCCAAGGCTAAACTGTCACTTTTCCCGCCTCCAGACCTGTGAACTCCTCGGTGGGTGGGGCCAACAGCCTGGCTCCACCCCACCTAGTGTGGACATCAGACCCTGGAGGGAGGCAACAAGGGTTTTGTGTCTGACTAATGTAACTGTCTGGGGGTGGGGGTGTGTGTGTGTTTTGTCTGTGGCTACCTGGCTAGTCCAGGGCGCGACACTACAATAACCCTCAGTCCAGTACACCACTGCGCAACCAGCTCTGTCCTTACCTATTGTACCATCACCCATTCCCTATAGACTGTGAGCCCTCGCGGGCAGGGTCCTCTCTCCTCCTATACCAGTCTGTTATGTACTGTTAATGATTGTTGTATGTATACCCTATTTCACTGTAAAGCGCCATGGAATAAATGGCGCTATAAAAATAAATAATAATAATAATAATAATAATAATAATTGAAGCCACTAAGGTATTCAAGACATCTTGAGGGATCTTGCTCCATTCCATTTGCAAATCTGCAAAGAATTCATGTTTATTGCTTTGCGTACCGGCCCCAACTTGTCACCATAACTCATCCCAAGGTCTATAGGGTGTAAATCAGTTGATTGGCTTGGCCATTGCAGCAGGTGAACTTTTTTTTTTGCTAACCAATTTTTGACTAAATTGGATGTGTGCTTAGGATCATTGTCTTGCTGGAATTTCCATCCCTTGCTTACTTTGGTAATACCACGTGGTAGCATTACATTATCCAGTATATTCTTGTACATGGTGGCATTCATATTTCCATCAGTTCTGTGCAGAGGGCAAATAACAGATGCAGAAAAGCAGCCCTAAACCATGACATTGCCACCATCATGTTTCACTGTAGGTGTTTGGTATCTTTTACATTACATTTTCCAGTTGGGCGGTATATATAGTGCTTGCCATCAGTACCAATCCGTCTCTTTTCATTTGCAAACTCAAGGTGGACCTTCCGGTTCTTTGCAGAGATGAAAGGCTTCTTGACTGGAACTCGTGCATTCAAGCCTACTGTTCTAAGCCCTCGCATCACAGTTTGGCAACTCCCTTTGACCCCATATTCTTGTTTTATTTTGTGTGAAATCTGTATAGCACTTTTATGGCCATCAGATACAGACTTTTTCTTAATAATCTGATCAACTTTGGAGGAAGTTTTCCATGGTCATCCACTTCTAGGTTTGTCAGCTGTTCTAGAACCTTCTTTTTCTTTCTTTCTGATTAACACTAGAACTACCAGAGAGGGGTTATTTAACATTTCTACCTTTGGAACCCAGAGACCGGTGGAATGACCTGAAGGATTTTAGCTAACATCCTATAATCACCGTCTTTTGTTCTGTAATTAAGGCCATTACTGTCGCACCACTGGAGGTTGTTGTTTTCCATTGAGTTTAGCTATTTAGTTTCTAGTTAGTTCTATTCAGTTTGGACTAAGGCGGGCTTTGCACACTACGACATCGCAGGTGCGATGTCGGTGGGGTCAAATTGAAAGTGACGCACATCCGGCATCGCATGCGACATCGTAGTGTGTAAAGCCTAATGATACGATTAACGAGTGCAAAATCGTCGTAATCGTATCATCGGCGCAGTGTCGGCGTAATCCATAATTACGCTGACGCGACGGTCCGATGTTGTTCCTCGCTCCTGCGGCAGCACACATCACTGTGTGTGAAGTCGCAGGAGCGAGGAACATCTCCTACCGGCGTCACCGTGGCTTCCGTAGGATATGCGGAAGGAAGGAGGTGGGCGGGATGTTTACATCCTGCTCATCTCCGCCCCTCCGCCGCTATTAGCCGCCTGCCGTGTGACGTCACTATGACGCCGCACGACCTGCCCCCTTAGGAAGGAGGCGGGTCGCCGGCCAGAGCGACGGTCGCAGGGCAGGTGAGTGCATGTGAAGCTGGCGTAGCGATAATTTTCGCTACGCCAGCTATCACACGATATCGTACCTGCGACGGGGGCGGGGACTATCGCGTGCGACATCGCAGCATCGGCTTGCGATGTCGCAACGTGCAAAGCCCGCCTAAGGGTCATTTGACCCTCTTTCGGGACTTCAGGGGGAGCTCAAAATTTCTGGGACTTCTAGTGTTAAGCAAGTGATGTCTAGATTGTGAAATGTTTGTCAGGGTTTTTGTTCCTCGGGGGATTCATTCCTCTGGGCCCTGGACCTGCTTGCACATTCTGACACTTTACTTCCATTTTTCTGTTGACTGAGGCCCCAACCCTTCTGGTCACATGAGTATGGCCTCACACAGGTCCTGCAAGTGGAAAAGTATTGATTGTGTAATACTTATGCTAATTCTAACAGGGGTAGGGGATAAGTATGAATAACCCACCCCCCCCAGATATTATCTGATCCTCAGCTGCTGTCACTCAAGAAGCTACTGATTTTATAAGCTTTACCTTCTTGGATTTCAAAACCTATACACCAGAGCTGACTACTACAGGTATGTAGAGAATCAGCCTGATAATGCCAGTACAGCCCTGGTTTTAGGTTACATAGGAAAATGCTGATGATTGGTTCCCTTTAAATTTGGACCTGCTTCGATATATTTGTTTTTTTTCTTCTCAAAGATTTCTTGGTATTAATATTATTATTTATTATTATAGCGCTATTTATTCCATGGCGCTTTACATGTGAAAGTGGGTATACATAATAGGGACAAGTACAATAATCATAAACAATACAAGGCACAGACAGGAGGAGAGAGGTCCCATTATCTAACATACTGAAGCTTGCATCCAGGCTTACATCACTGGGCTATCAACATGGATGATATATATATCTCTAGTCAAGGACTTTTCCGAGGACATCCTTACTCACCTTTAAAGAAAATCTGAGAAAAATAATATTTATGGTATTCTTCTATTACAAGCAGTTTGAGTCCAATAATATTGCATCACGTCTATGCCAATTTTCAAATTCTCCTTAGCTTGGCTTGGCTTGCATTCACTCAATCCAATACTGACATATCGTAGACTTGTAATATGGTCTACGATATCATGACAGATTGTGTTTAAAATGCAAGAAAATGACTGATGGCACATCCTATGTTTCTAATGTGAACTAACTGAATATGAAACATAGGAACAATAAGTAGACAATTGCACTCTGTAGTGCTAAGATATGTGGAACAATGAATACGGGAATATAGACATGCATTACTGCTATGAAAAACATGTAAAAATTGTGATACTTAGCACACAAAAATTGGCCAGATTTTATGTGAGCCCAACAGCCAGTGGCAAGGCGACCTCATTTTTGTTGGGTCCCTATCAAACTAATGCCTCTGTTTGGGTTAAAAAAAAAACCTACAATTTATTGGCGGACATGAATTTTTACGTTTTTTCATAGCAGTAATGCATGTCTATATTCCCCTATTCATTGTTCCACATATTTTAGCACTGCAGTGTGTAACTGTCTCCTTTTTGTTACTATGTTTCATATTCAGTTTGTACCTGTTCACATTATTAGATACTTCATGAAAACTTAAAGTGAATCTGTCAGGTGCAATATGCACCCAGAACTATGAGCAGTTCTGGGTGCATATTGCTAATCCCTGCCTAACTGTCCCTGTATACACTAGGATAGATAAAGGGATCTTTAGAAAAAGTATTTCTAAAGATCGTAAATTATATACTAATGAGCGCGGGGACTAGGCCCGAGGGCGTTTGTTCCCTTAGCTAGTCGGCCCACATAGCATGGTAGCACTCCTTTGTGGGCATATCAATGTAACGGAGGACACGGGGCAGGCAGCGGTGGCAGTCGTGTGTTCAGGGGATACCAGGACGCAGCACAGCCACTCAGTAACCCCTTGCTACCTGGTTGCCGCGTTACCAAAAGGATGACTTCTGTACAGTCCACTCTTTACTCCACTTTCCCACCGACTCAGTAAACAGCAGACGGTGGTATGCTTTTCAACCAACAAAACTTTACTTCTGTTCTCAGCAACAAGTACACCATTCTTCTCCATTGCATCTACAGCATCACTCGTCTTCTGCAGTATCCGGGCACCGTTTGTGGTCCCATGGGGGTTCCCTCCAAACTCCATCTCATAATGCAATTTAGTGACTGACTGCTTTCCTGGCATCTGGGCTCTTGACGACACCACTAGGCCCCTCATCCTCCCAGCTGCCATGGCTCTGCCGAACCGACTACAACAGTCCTAAGGTCCATCCGTCCCATCCACAGGGATTCATTTGCGCTCATACCAGTCCCATTCGGCAATCCTTCTATGTTAGTGCCTAGGCCAAGGCCTACTCTTCTGAGGCCAGGGCCCAGTAACCTGTTGCCACACCGGGGGTTTGTTAGGGTATTCGTATCCAGGAATCGGACGCCTTTCTTACCAACCGAACTATACCCCACTTCTGGAGACACACTTAACAGCTCTCTTCATGCAGGACCACGTGTGTCTGCATTCATGGGGAGACCTTAGGATCAGCGAATTAGGAACAAAATATTGGCCTTCTTTTCAGTTTGCTCCTCCAGGTGCCAGGACTGCTGCCCCTGAGCCACACTGCCACCTGATGGCCACTTACACAATATACATACATACATACGTTAGACATTAAGCCAACAGTGTGCCGGCCACTTTTGCAGGGGTAGGCATAACCCTGACCCCCTTACACTCTCTGCTCTGCGTATGATCCGGAGTACCCCGGTCTTCTGATTATGGGCACTAAACTGATACCTGGTGTAAGATTTCCAGCTTCAGTGAGGTACAATGCACATGACCGGAAGTGCTGAGGACTCCGGATCATGTGCAGAGCGCATCCATCCTCTGCTGTTGGCCATGAAGAGTGAGATATGTGCGCATTGTTGCGCATTCATTAGTGTACCGCCCTGAGAGGGGCTCGGCCGCTCCCTGGCCGGGCCAAGCCGCTTGAGGTCCGGGCTTGGGTTGTCGGTGGCTCGAGCGCCTCCGGACCGGGGGCCACGTCGCTCTGTTAAGGGGAGGCAGTGGGGTGGTGGTGTGGGGCGAGGTTCGCAGCCGGGGGCCTCATTGCCGTTGGACGGGTTTGTGACGCCACCCACGGGTCATGGTGACGGGATGCGCCACCGCTGCGGCTGGAGTGATGGGGGCTCCCGGGATCGGTGTTGAAGGTGCAGCCTGGATGTTAGCCCCTCCGTGGGTAGGGGCGGTGTGTCCCGGGGCCCGGCGGGACGGGCGATGATGTTGTCGGGGTGCAAGGTGCCGTGCTGCTGTGTGATGTCGTGCCCGGATGGCACTGGTGTACTCACTAATTAATTCACACTCAAGAGTCACTGGTAAACCAAAGTTCAGGTATGGTTGGGTCCCGCAGCCGGCTGCTTGTGTCCCTTGTGAGGCTGATGGTGGCCCCTTTCCCTTGCACCTCTTGTTTTAGTTGTTGGCTCCCCTGCCTGAGCAGGGGTAGCCCGCTCCCCGGTGTTTAGCTGCCGGAAGAGCCCTTGGTTGCCCGCAGGCGCTGGCCCGTCGGATGTTTGGCCTTTGGCGGTGGCTCTCACCCGGTATCGGTGGACTGTTGCCTTCTTTCGGGACTTTGGGTGAGGATGTTAAGGAATAACGTTTGGAACTCCATTCTATGTCTGAACTGGGTGCAAAAAACCTAAAAAACATCACTATGGGGAGATAAGGTATGCACACCAGTGACTATGGAATTTCTCTTTATTCATATATTCATGGCAGTAATGCAGGTTTCATTTTTCACATTTCATTTTTACAAATAGCTATTGAATTTTTCATGTCAGTATTCACACAGCAGTTTCTGCTATTCCATGTATTCCCCTTCCATAGTCACTGGTGTGCATACCTTATCTCCCCATAGTGATGTTTTTTAGGTTTTTTGCACCCAGTTCAGACATAGAATGGAGTTCCAAACGTTATTCCTTAATGTTAGTAGTTTTTCGTTTGTGAACTCTCCCCATACACACCTATTGCCAATCCACATTATACGCATATATAGCCTGGGTCTCAGCGTCCCATACACGGTAAGTTTTTTAACTGCATGAGAGGACACACACAAGCTAGGGACCCCAACGTAGAGAAATACTTTGGCGTAGTGTTGGGGCTCTTCTGCATTGATCAATTCAGTAGCTAAATTTCTCTTTATTCATATATTCATGGCAGTAATGCAGGTTTCATTTTTCACATTTCATTTTTACAAATAGCTATTGAATTTTTCATGTCAGTATTCACACAGCAGTTTCTGCTATTCCATGTATTCCCCTTCCATAGTCACTGGTGTGCATACCTTATCTCCCCATAGTGATGTTTTTTAGGTTTTTTGCACCCAGTTCAGACATAGAATGGAGTTCCAAACGTTATTCCTTAATGTTAGTAGTTTTTCGTTTGTGAACCCTCCCCATACACACCTATTGCCAATCCACATTATACGCATATATAGCCTGGGTCTCAGCGTCCCATACACGGTAAGTTTTTTAACTGCATGAGAGGACACACACAAGCTAGGGACCCCAACGTAGAGAAATACTTTGGCGTAGTGTTGGGGCTCTTCTGCATTGATCAATTCAGTAGCTAAATTTCTCTTTATTCATATATTCATGGCAGTAATGCAGGTTTCATTTTTCACATTTCATTTTTACAAATAGCTATTGAATTTTTCATGTCAGTATTCACACAGCTATTTGGGTGAGGATGAACCCGTGAGGTCCAGACCGCAATCAGTTAATTTGCCTACACTCAGTGGCTTCTAAGCTAGGACGGGGTCTGAGTACCCGGTTTCTGGTGCTCCGGTAAACGGTTGACTCCCCGGGTCAGGGCCGGCGGGCTCCAATCCTGGCCCAGGCCCTATGTTTCCGCCGGTTGCTATACCGATACTCCTGCAGGCGGTCACCACCGTCTGCCTGTCTGACGTTACGGGGATCCCAGGCTCCAACCCGGGTCCCTGACAGCTCTGCTCCTCCACACCTCCTGTCACTGTCACTCTCTGACTAAACACTCAAAACTACTTGTATTTCCTGCCTCAGGACAGTAGTCTCCTCGGTGGGCATGCCTTTCTGCCTGACTCCGCCCACCTGGTGTACCCTACTTGCCCTGAGGGAGGCATCAGGTCTCCCTTTCGGGTGACGGGTGTGTCCTCACAAGTGATGGGGGTGTGTGTGTTGTGTGGTGGGTTTTGTTACCTGTGACCCCTGGAGTCCAGGCCGTCACATTCCCCCTTGGTTTAATGCAGACCGTCCGCGGGCTGCCCGACCAACTCCGGTTTATTTTTGTTTTCTTTTAACTGGAAAAAAAAACGGGAAACATTTACAATTATAATAACATTTTTACAAAAATATATGATTTCTGCAGGTCTTCCCATAATGGGAGGCATTTTACTTTAATGTTGCATAACTTTATTAATGGAACGGGTTCATGTCCTTCCGCCTTTCCCACCCAAACAACCTAGCCTTGATGCTGCCCCTAAGAAACGGGCAGCACCTCTTTTCCCCAGTCCGGAAACAGGAACATGGCCAGTTCACCCAGGCGGGAACGGGTACGGTGCGGCGCACCCGGCAGTTGTCAAAGGGCTACCCGGAGGATGATCACCGGTCCCAGTGGTGACCGGACCCCAGCCTGCTCTGCTGCGGGTCCTTCCTCCAATCTGCATCTCCGGAGGCTAACGGAACGGGAAGGCATGTTAAGGGGCAGAATAGGGCAATATTTACAAGCCCAATAGTTTTTTGGGTGGCCAGCAAGTCCACGGCCTTGTCCATGAGCAGTCACTCACGCAACGGGGTAAAACTGGGGTCAAACAAAGTCCCAACGGTGACGGGTCCTTTTATAGCCTAACGGGCTATCGGCTCCTTACTCAGTGGGATACTCCTCTTCCACCTCCACTTCGGGGCTGTACGGTGGAGGAGGGGGCTGTCTGCCGCTCCGTACATCCAGGGCAAACCAGCCCCTCTCCCCTCGGTGCCGGGTGTAGTGCACCAGATCGCCGGGCAGGAGGTCACGGTCTGGGTGCCCAAACGGGAGATGGGCATTCACGTCCCGCCGGGAGAAGAAGACCTCACCTTCCAAGTTGGGGTCAAACAGGTACCCCCAGCCTTTGTCCCGGTTGAATCTCCTGACCTGGCCCTGGTGGGTTGGGCCCCGCACCCAGTAGCCGGCTGCTTGTGTCCCTTGTGAGGCTGATGGTGGCCCCTTTCCCTTGCACCTCTTGTTTTAGTTGTTGGCTCCCCTGCCTGAGCAGTGGTAGCCCGCTCCCCGGTGTTTAGCTGCCGGAAGAGCCCTCGGTTGCCCGCAGGCACTGGCCCGTCGGATGTTTGGCCCTTGGCGGTGGCTCTCACCCGGTATCGGTGGGCTGTTGCCTTCTTTCGGGACTTTGGGTGAGGATGAACCCATGAGGTCCAGACCGCAATCAGTTAATTTGCCTACACTCAGTGGCTTCTAAGCTAGGACGGGGTCTGAGTACCCGGTTTCTGGTGCTCTGGTAAACGGTTGACTCCCCGGTTCAGGGCCGGTGGGCTCCAACCCTGGCCCGGTCCCTACGGTTCCGCCGGTTGCTATACCGGTACTCCTGCAGGCGGTCACCACCGTCTGCCTGCCTGACGTTACGGGGATCCCAGGCTCCAACTTGGATCCCTGACAGCTCTGCTCCTCCACACCTCCTGTCACTGTCACTCTCTGACTAAACACTCAAAACTACTTGTATTTGCTGCCTCAGAAAAGTAGTCTCCTCGGTGGGCGTGCATTTCCACCTGACTCCGCCCACCTGGTGTGCCCTACTTGCCCTGAGGGAGGCATCAGGTCTCCCTTTCGGGTGACGGGTGTGTCCTCACAAGGGATGGGGGTGTGTGTGTTGTGTGGTGGGTGTTGTTACCTGTGACCCCTGGGGTCCAGGGCATCTCAATTAGCATGTTAGTACACCCACAGGGGCGTGCTACCATGCTATGTGGGCAGACTACTTAAGGGAACAAATTCCCTCGAGACTAGTCCCATATGATCTTCAGAAATACTTTTTCTAAAGATCTCTTTATCTATGCTAGTGTATACAGCGACTGCTAGTCAGGAATCACTAACATGTACCCAGAACTGCTAGTGGTTTTGGGTGCATATTGCACCTGACAGGTTCTCATTAAGTATGATCAATTTACTGTGAATGAAAGAACCCTAAGGAGCAAAGGCGCAAAATAGGGTTGTGGCGCCCTGGACAAGCCAGGATGTCACAGGTACTACACCAACACACCCCACACCCCGGTCAGGCACACCTAAGTCAAACAAAATCCTTGTTGCCTCCCTCCAGGGGCTGTTGTTCACACCAGGGGGTGGGCCAGGCGGTTGGTCCCACCCACTGAGGAGTTCACAGTCCTGGAGGCGGGAAAAGAGTTGAGATAGTTTGCAGTGGAGTTGAGTTGTGGAAGTGAAGTGGCAGTTGAGGAGTCTGAAGTTGGTCCGGGTGTGTGGCCCAGACGGAACAGCAAGGTTGGCAGACGGTGGTGACCGTCTGCAGGAGAGGCCTATTGGAGCTAGCCATAAGGACCGTGGACGGGCGGTGGCCCGGCGGTACCAGATCGGTACGCAAAGAAAAGCCAGCACCATCCGGCAGGGGCTTACGGACCCTGACAAGGCTAGGAGTCGCCGTGCAATTTGTCAAATCCGTTAGCAAAGGGAACCTCCTGGGTTTCCCAGCAGCCAAGTCCCGATAGAAGGCAACAGTCCAACCGTTAGAGGGAAACACAGTCACCGCCAAGGCTAAAGTTCCCAGGGCCAGAGTCTGCGGGCAAAAGGGGCTACTTCAGCACATATCCAAGCTGGGGAGCGGGTTACCGGTGGGAACCCATTGGAACCGTCCACACTACACAGGTGCAGGGAAAGGCAGTCACCATCAACCTGCCGGGAGGAGAAACACCGCAGCCATCTGTGGGACCCGTCCATCCAGCCGTTTGTTTTACCGGAGACTTTGTGTACATCATTGGCTGAGTGAGTACCACCGTGCCGTGTGGCACAGCACTGCCCCCGCGACCCTGCACCTCGCCAGGCCCCGTAACTCGCCTGCCATCCATCCCTACCCCCTCACCGGGCCCCGGGACAACCATCCCCCCTACCCACGGAGGGGAGAACCAACATCCAAGCTGCTCCCTGTCATCGCTCCCGGGATCCCCGTCCAGAGCAGCGGTGGTGTCACCAAACTCACCACAACCGTGGGTGGCGTCATGGACAATATCAAATCCCCACAATCAAATCCCCCCTTTTCACTCACGGGCGAGGAACACCGCTCGAGTCCCCGGGATCCGGCCCACCGCTCGAACCACCACCGAGCACCAGCAGCAGCAGCTGGACCCGAGCAGTGGGAGAGCGCAGCGTCCCCTCCTCCGCCCACGACAGGGTCTTATCTGGTAACACGCATTAAAAGAGAAAGGCACGCTCACCTTCTCAAGACACGCTTAATAATGGAGCAGCTGCTGCAGATACCCAAGTGCACATGATATTGCAGACAACGCTGAAAAAGAACAGAATACGTGTTCACCCCGCGCTGCTGCTGAAGTCTTACCAAAGGACACACCAGTGGAGATAAGTGGTTTTTATTCCATGCATTTCAAAGCTATATTGGAGTTCATATTTAGTTGAAATGGTTTGGGGGTGTCATGTCGTATTGGGCTAGCCCCTTACAGAAAACAAGAGACCCCATTTTACAAACTACACCCCATAATGAACTCATCTATGGGTGCAGTGATCATATAGACACCACAGGGTGTGCCACTTAATTTTATACTACTGGGTGGTGAAGAAAGAATAATTACATTTTTTCACTAAAATGTTTTATCACCAAGTTTTCAATGTCGATTAGGGCTAATATGAAAACAATTGACCATACAGTTTGTTGTGTAATTTTTTCCTAAGTGTGACTGCCAATACCCTCCATGTAATTGGGAACTATTTTTGAGGTACAGTGCAAAACTGAGACGGGAAGAAGCACTATATTGGACTACAGATTTTGCCGAAGTGGTTTGCGGGTGCCATTCTACATTGGCAGAACCCCTGAGGTGCCAGATAAGCAGAAATCCCCCATAAGTGGCCACATTTTACAAAATGGACCCCTCAATGAATATATACAGTGCAGTAAACATACTGACACTACAGGTGTGTCACGAAATTTTATATTATTAAACGGTGAAGAAAAATCATTAATTTTTTACCTCTAAACTGTTGCTGTAACTCCAGATTTCCAATTTTCACAAGATAATGAGTAGAAAAGATCCCCATAATGTATTACACAATTTATCCTGAATGCTGCAAAACCCCAGATGTGACTGTACAGTACTGTTTGGCCACACCGCAGGTCAAGGGAGGGAAGGCGCACCATTTGATTTTTGGCACAGATGGGAAAACTATGGGACAGAACAGAGGAAATAGGGTCTTTTCCAATGGCTATATGATGATATAATGAAACCTGCTCACCTTGTCGAGTTGTATGGTTCGGTGGTTTCCTGAAGACGTGTGACCATTTCGAAACGCATTGAGAAATAAACTGCCTTTCATCTGGATCCGGCATATAGGTCTTTCATTCCATCTCAGCAGTGTAAGTCATTACCATGGTACATCTATGGTTCCTTCACATTTGATTTTTGGAGCACAGATTTTCCTAAAATTGTTTACAGACTTCATTTGCAGAGCCCCTAACTGTCAAAACAGCGTAAAAAACCCTTAAGCGACCACAATTTGAAAATCACACCCCTCTAGGAATTAATCTATGGAAATAGTGACAATATTATCTTTGGAAAAAACCTAGGGAGTCAAACACAGCCAATATGGCAGAATTAAAAAATGGAAATAATCCTTTGTGTTGTTGTACATTGCAGTGCCCGTACATTGTGTTTCTGGAGACACATACCCTATAAATTAGGCAGGCTTCCTCACTACAACGATGCCAAATAAGTGGATGTAAACTTTCGTGAAGGCACATTGTTGGGCTCAGAATGGAGGGAGGGCATTTGAATTATGGAGTCCAGATTTAACGTGGAAGTCCTCTACATTTCCATTAAGAGATGGTGGATTTGAGTGGACACTTGTTTTTTGTAGGTTGAGTTGAATGGCATTGATGGCAATTTGGGGTAAAGAATATTTTGCATTAGTTCACATTTATCCTGTGCTCTCTGCTGTGCGCTTACTTTAAGGTTTCCATATACGTCTCTGAAATATGTGATTCAGGTGAAACCACCTATCCAATCACTAATGAGGCAGCAGAGTAATTCTGGACTCTGTTTGGCTTCTGTTCATTAGTTCCCATCTTTTCAAGCTTGCAAAAAAGCTGTTGTAGGCCACACTCTTGTGCACGTCTAAAAAGACATGTGAAAAGATGAACACTGCCAGACCACAGCTCAGATGGTAGTTCAAAGTGAAATCCTCTGTCTCACTACAGGAAATTTTCCATTGGGAATTTTGTATGAATCAGGTTTTTCAGGGATTTCCACGTTTTCCCCGATGTATGTGCTCAGTGTAGAGTACAGGATAAATGTGAGTTGCGGCATACTGCGATCTTTGTAAAAAAGACATAGGCACTGCATTACTGCTTTGGAAGTAAGCATTTGTTATGACCAAGCACCCTATAGCCAGGGTGTGTCCACCATCTTATTTAGCCAGGGACCACTCTGCCCAGACATGCAGATTTTTAATCGCACATAGAAGCATTTACAGTTAGGTTTCTGATATAATGAGATCACATTGTCGAGGTTATCAGGATTACATGGATTGGCCAATACATAAGCTAAGAATCTCTTTTTGTCAATATTTCCAAAGCAGTAATGCAATGTCTATGTCTTTTTTACTCATTTTTCACATTAGCTATGTATTTTTCTCCTTTCACCAATATTATAGCAGTAATCCAATGCCAATGTATCCTTATATTATTGAGTGCGATCAGATCTGCTTTTTTAGTTGTGATTGGTTGCAGTCCTACCTCCCCCGCCCATATCAGACTGTTGGCGGCTGTGATTGATTGCCCTCACATAGCAGTCTGGGTCTCCGAAGTGGAGTGTAAAAATAAATAAATAATTGGAATAAATTGTGTATGGATAGCAAGCGCAGATAAAGCAGACACCTACAGGCTGCATCCCCCAGCTTTGGGCATTAACCCCTTCCCAACCCTTGATGCACCATATGTGTCGGGGGCGGAGGCACAGACCACGGCCAGTGGGGAGCTACTCGAGATGCTCGGATCCGGAATCGTGGCTGTGGCTCGAGTGGCAGCCGGATCTGGGGCTCGTGCAGCAGCCCATCTCCCACAACGTATTAAAGGGGTTATTTACAAGGTAGAGTTTGTCAGTAACGCCACCCGTGGGTTGCGGTGATGGTAGGTGACACCGCTACTGCCTTGATATGGGGCACCCGGGGCTGATGGAGTGGGGCAGCAGGATGGTATCCCCTCCACGGGTAGGGAAGGTGTTGTCCCGGGGCCCAGGTGTAGGTGGTGTAGAGTGTTGGGACACCGTCTGCAGGCTGGACCGGATGATGCCTGTGTACTCACTGTTGTTGAATAATTCACAAAGAATCCAAGTAGTAAACCAAGTGCCGGATACCGGTAGCCTCCGGAGGGGTGTGCTCGGGTCCCGCATACCGGTGAGCAGAACAGGGGCTCTTCCTCCTGCACTCTGATTTTGTGTCTTGTGTGTTGACTAGTCCACATGGAATGGGAAAAGTCCACTCCCTGTGTCTTTGCTGTGCGAGCTGTGTCCGCGAGATCTGACCCTTAGTTGAAGCCAAGGGGGGTGGCTTTGCCCCCCCGTGGCTACGAGCACTCTGATTGGCAGTTGAAAGTGTCATTTTCACTTTCACTTTCAATCAGAACGATTGTAATATTTCACCAATGAAACTTGATGAAATATTACAATCCAGCCATGGATGATGATGCAATATCATCTGCCATTGCCTGGAGCAGGGCGACCTGTGTCGTCCCCACCCCCGATCTGATTGGAGCTAGCGTCCATGTGATGATATCCCTATAATCAGATATGGAGGGGCGGTGTTACCAGTGGTTATCTGCCCTCTTCAGCCGCATCCTGTCCGTGGACGGCGACGCTGAAGATAAGGGTCCCCTGCTGCTGCTGCCACCGCGATGTGCCACCACCGATCGCCATCTGCCGCCACCGATCGCCATCAGGTAAGATTCACTCCCCTCTGTGCTTTCTTCCCCTCCCTTCTGTGCTGTTCCCCACTTTACTCTGCTGTATCACGCTCCCCCTCGCGAACTTCCGCTCCCCCCACCGTCCTCTGCACCCCCCCGCCATCCGATTCCACCACCCCCACCAACACACCGACCTCCGCTGCCTTCCCCGACCTCTGCTCCCTGTGATCACTCACCACCAAATTTTTTCTTCCACATTGCTTTGGTTCCCATGAAGCACCTAAAGGGTTAATAAACTTCTTGGATATGGTTTTGAGCAGTGTGAGGGGTGCAGTTTTTAGAATGGTGTCACTTTGGGGTATTTTCTGTCACCTAGGCCCCTCAAAGTCACTCCAAATGTGATGTGGTCCCTAAAAATTTTTTTTTTGTAAATTTTGTTGGAAAAATTAGAAATTGCTGATGAACTTTGACCCCTTCTAACTTTCTAACGAAAAAAAATTTGTTTCAAAAATTGTACTGGTGTAAAGTAGACAAGTGGGAAATGTTATTTAGTAACTATTTTCTGTGACATCTCTTAGATTTATGGGCATAAAATTTCAAATTTTGAAAGTTGCAAAATTTTCAAAAATAAATGCAAAAAAACTGGTCTAAATTTACCACTTTCATGAAGTACAATAGGTCACGAAAAAAAATCTCAGAATTCCCGAGATCCGTTGAAGCGTTCCAGAGTTATAACCTCATAAAGGTACACAGAATTGCGCAAAATGGCAAGGTCAGTAAGGTCAAAATAGGATGGGGGCTGAAGCGGTTAACTTAGCTGTGTATCAAAATACCAGGCACCCCACACTTTTTTTTTTTAAATTATTTAAATAAATAATTTAAAAAAGTGAGGTCACCCCCAAATTTGATACCCAGCCAAGATAAAGCGGACAGCTGGGGGCTGGTATTCTCACGGTGAGGAGGCCCTTCCCAGCCTAAAAATAGAAGCCCACAGCTGCCCATCCCAATTGCCCTGGTGTGGTGGCAATCAGAGTAATATAAGGTGTTAATGACAACTCTAATTTGTCAAAAATTTCAGATGTCATCAAGGCCAAGGTTAGTAATGGGTAGGGGTTTATGAGACCCCCCCAGTACTAGCTCTGTAAGAAAAAAAAAAGCAAAAACACAAAACACAGAAAAAAAATCTTTAAAAAAACACCCTTTTTCTCCAATTTATTAAAATTCTGTTGTTTTCATTTTATCTCGCTATACCCTTTACCAATCAGACTAATTGATTTTATATTTTGATAGATTGGGCATTTCTGAACACAGCGATACCAAATATGAATATTTTTATGTATTGTTTTATTGATTTATTTTCAATAGGGCAACTTCTAGTTTTTTTGGGTTTTTTTATCATATTTTTTCAAACTTTTTTCATTGATTTTATTAGTTCTTTTAGGGGACTTGAAATCTGCACTGTCCGATTGCTTCTGCTGATCAGAGCAATGCTTCAGCATCCCTCTGATCAGCAGAAATGATGATCTCCTGTAATGCTGACATTCTGACGGCATTCACTGGAAGCATGTCATGACAGTGACAAGAGTCATCAGCTGACCCCATGCTTTTAGGACAGCACATTGGCGCTCTGTGATTCCATCATGGGAGCGCCAATGGCAGTAAGGAATGACACAATCCCCACCAGAGCTCGTCAGATCGCGCTGTCAGAGTTTGACAACGCAATCTAATGGGTTAACAGGCGAGGGTGGAACTCCGATTCACCAGCGCCTGCTAACAGCACATTGGCTGATCAATACAGTCGATATGTGGGGGAATAGTGTGGACTCAACACATGGGCCTGCATTAAAGGGCCATACAGGACCAATGACATATATGTATGTCATTGGTCATGAAGGGGTTTAAAAATGAAGTGGGGTCACCCTAGTTTTCATATCCAGGCAAGACAGATGGGGGCTGGAATTATTAGGGTCAGAAGGCCCTTCCCAGTCTGAAAATAGCAGCCTACAGCCAACTCAGAAGTGGAACGTCCATTAGATATGCCAATTCTGGTGCTGTACTCTACTCTTCCTGATTGCACTGGTGCAGGGGCATGGTTTATGGAGTTGATGTCAGCTGTCAATTGACAGCTGGCATCAAGCCCTTGTGTTAGTAATGGGTGGGCGTCTATCGATCAGACACCCCCATTACTAACCCAGAAGATGTAGAAAGAAAAAAACCCCAAAATATTTTATTTAAAAAAATCACACCCCAACACTAGCCCTAATTCACCAATTTATTAAAAAAAATAAAAAGCCTTGAAGTTCCGACGTAATCCAAAGAAGTAGTCCACAAAAACGCATCTAAAAGACTTCAAAAGAGAGACTTAATATAAAAGACAAAGACAAGATACACCCTCATTCACCAATTTATTCCCCATTAATATCCAAGACAGGTCTGGCGTAGTCCCATGGAGGTCCCACGACATTCGCCAATGTATGTAAAGTGCTGTAGAATTAACAGCGCTATATAAAATAAATATTATTATTATTATTCTCCGACTCAGTGTCCCAGCCTATGAAGAACGTTCAAAGAATGAACCCCATAGACTGAAACAGCAGCCACTATTGGCTCTCATGCTGCGCTGTGTGACAGCCGCAAGCAGAAGTTAACTGCAGTGACCTCAGAAGGTCACTGCTCATCAAACAGAACGTAGCATGAGAACCACCAGCGGCTGTGAGGAGTGGTGGCGTCACGAGGTCATTGAAGTTCACTACCGCCATCGGTTCTCACACAGTGTAGTGTGAGAGCCGTCAGTGGCTGCTATTCCAGCCTATAGGGCTCGTTCTCTGAAAGTTCTTCATAGGCTCGGACACTGAGTAAGGGGAATTTCATGGGACCTCTATGGGACTGCATTGGACCTGTTTTGGATTTTGATGGGGAATAAATTGGTGAATGAGGGTCTTTTTATTTCTTTACTAATTCTCTCTTTTTATGTCTTTCAGGTTGCTGTGCCGCCCCCGCGTCAGCAGCCAGGCTGCTCGGTTCTGGATTTGCGGTGGCTCGAGAGGTCTTCGGACTCAGGGGCCGCACGGCTCCTCAAACCAAGAGGAGTTATGTACAGGGGATGGTGTGGAAAGTTTGTGACGCCACCCGTGGTGCGTGATATGATGGAGTACCACCGCTGCGATTGGGAGTATCCGGTGGCGATGGTGTAGGCAGCTAGGTGTTTAACCCCTCCACGGGTAGGGGGGATGCCCCGGGGACTCGGTGATGGTGACAGTGGTGTGCCGTTGGGACGGTAAGGGTCACTTGCGTACTCACTCAGTCCAATAACACTGACACCAACAACTGTAGTAAACCAAAGTTCTGGACATCGCTGCCGCTGAGAGGGGGCACGCCTGGGTCCCGTGCCCGTTGGTGTTGCCTGTTAGTCTGTGACCTTTTCCCGTGGCACCTTGTCTTCTAGTTGGTCCCTTTAGCCTGAAACTAATCGGGTTCTGCTCCCCAGTATGGCTAACTGGGTGAACTTGCTCTCAGGGTTCACGCTTGGGATTTTCTGGACCGTGTAGTGGAAAGTCCTATCCCCCTCATTGCGCTAGTACCCCGATTTTGGAGCAGGTGGAGAACAGATCTTGAAGGCTCCGTCCTCGTCGGGTAAATTGTCAGGACACCTGAAGCTTCTTCCTGACCTAGAGTCCACTTACCTCATCATGCCCTGGCCCCTGCCTGGTGATGGCACAAGGCCACCGTATGTCCTCGACAGTCCGTGCCCCTTGTCACGATCCCCTGAGACCGGGGTCCAGCTCCTACCAGGCCCAGACCAACGTCTGCCACCTAGTAGTTCACGGAGGCTAGCTCCTGACCTCTCCTCATGAGAGTCACTCCTCAACCCACCGTCTCCTAACACTCCACTCTTCTGACTCACTCTTGACTCTGATGACCTCCCCTTTAACCAACCCCCCCAAGTGGGCGACCCTATTCCACTCAGGCCGTCCACTGGTGTGTCTAGTGGGTGTGGTGCAGAGTGTTCCTAGGATTTTGATTAGCTTGTTCTTGCTAACACCAAAGGTGAGGGACCCATAACCAAGGAGGAGGTGGATATTGCACAGAAGGGCAGATTGCACAATACCCTGTGACGACCTGATAGGCCAGGGCGTCACATTGCCATTTGCAGGCTACATCAGATTCGGTGAACTATGTTGGAATCCATAGACTACTCCAGATTTTTTTATTCTTGTTTTTTTTTGCTTTTTTGAATAAATTGGTGAAATAGGGAATGTGTTGGGGAGTGTTTTGTTTTTTCAGATAAACTATTTTGTGTGGGTTTATTTTTCCTAGTGCTGACTGGGTTAGTAATGTGGGTGCCTGATAGACGCCTGTACATTTCTAACCCCTTGGCTTGATGCCAGCTGACATTACACAGCTGACATTAATCCCACAAACCATTACCCGATTTACCACCACACCAGGGCAACGGGAAGAGCTGAAGCAAAGTTACAGCTCCTACCAGGCCCAGACCAACGTCTGCCACCTAGTAAACTTCAGGAGCCCTGCTCCGGACCAGTGACCTCTCCCTCTCGGAGAGTCACTTTCCACCTCCTACTCCTTTCACTCCTGTTTCACTTACCTGTCTCTTTCTCACTTCTCCCTGCCAACCCCCCATGTGGGCGACCCTATTCCCTTCAGGACCCCTAATGGTGTGTCTGGTGGGTTCGGTGCAAAGTGTTCCTAGGATTTTGACTGGCTAAGCTGTTAGCAACACCAATGGACCAGGATCTGTAACTAAGGAGGAGTGGATACTGTGCAAAAGGGCAGATTGCACAATACCCTGTGACAACCTGATAGGCCAGGGCGTCACATTCCCCCTTGGTTAAACGTAGCTCGTCCCCGAGCTACAGGACACCGGAGGTTTAATTTTTTTTTTTTAAATTGCAAAAGGGAAATATAAAAGGTTAACACACTCTTTACTAACAGGTTCCATCCCTCACAAGGGAGGCACTTCACTTAAACGTTACTAAAACTATTAAGAGTTCATCGCCCAACGGTGGGACACTACCGGTTTCTATAGTAACGAAGGCTCAACCTACTCCGTTGCAGCGCCTTCCTGCGACAGTCCAGTCCCAACATCCCGGATCCCAGTAACCCGCCACCCAACAACCTGACCCCCTGGAAACCTATCCGCGGGTCCGTGACCAGGTTAAGGTCCCAGGTGTTGTCTTTTAGACGACTCTGGTTGGCACAGGAGGTGCAACTATTTTACAAAACACAAGTTCGTGTTGGTCCCGCCAGTCCTGTGACCGTGTTCCATATTTACTTATGTATAAAACTTAAACGAAGTCCATGTACCTGTTGTACACTTTTCAACAATTTGCTTGAAAATCTGGTAACTTTCACTCTTTTCATTAAAGCTGGTTGATTAGGCACTTATTTACAAACATTTTCTATATGGAAAATAACAAACTATGAAAAATAAAAAACGAAAGCACCGATACCTAACAATTCTATGGCATCGTAACTACTGGTACTGTAACATTTTTTTTCAACACTATTCTCTGTAAAAACCCTGAGCAACCTGGAAGCTGTTGTCCCTTGCGCCGACCCCCACCGGGGCCTCCTGGTGCCGTCTACCAGCACTACACAGCATGAGGCCCTGATGGCCTTTTCCCTGGAACAAAGATTGGGAGAAAGGAGAGCGCAACCTAATTACAACTTTTAAAACTTGCAGGTTCCGGTCCCCTTTTAATGCTGGTTACCTCTTGGGCACACTCTTGCAAAGTGCCCTGGCAAACCACAGCGATGGCATATAGGCACCACTTCCATTGCATCTACTGAGATCTCCACATCTGAAGTGGATCTGCTTCCATTTCAATTATCTCTAATGCCAACTGTACCCGTGACGACAGGATCATTCTGCGGCCGTTTCCTCCATAGCGTGTCACCCAATCAGCTTCAGGGGTACTGGAACCCGAATCGCCTTCTTCCATCGCTTCCGGTTCCGAGTCACGGTAACCGGGCCATTTGGTCAGATTCTTCAGACTGATCATCTCTTTCACGAATTGCGAGATCCGCTGCCGATGGTGCGGGCAGTGCCTCGGGGCCAGTCGCAGCAGAGGATGGAGGTGACGGTGACTGAGTGCTGGCCTGGAGCGGGGCCGGCCCGGATCCCACAGCCGCATCGGCCAGATTAGGGAAATCATCTGGAACTGGGTAACCGCTTACCCACTCCCCTCGTGGAACTTCGGTTTCACTTGCTCGCACTGCCGCGGCCATCCTATACGTCTCCATCCGCAGAACGGTTCTGGGCTTCTCTGCTGAACAGCTGTGCTTCTCCGCCATCTTGACACTGCGTCTTCCAGGAACGTTGTTGCAGAGTCCTGTCGTCCCTGCTCCACTTCCGCTAGTAACACATTCTGGCCTGCCCCCTCGGTCTTTTCGCAGTACTCTCTCGCTGACCGTGACCCTCTGGGAACTTCCAGTTCCGGCCTCACAAGGAAGAAAAAGGGTTGGGCTTAGGCTTTGCGCGCTTTCTCGATGAAGACAGCATTTTAGCTGGAAAAGATGGCGGACGATGGCGGAATTGGTGGGAAAAGGACTCTGGACCTGCAGTCTTTGGCTTTCAAGGCGTACGTTACTCAGGTAAGTGGGTCCTGCTCATATCCTGTTCGTGACGCCAGGATTTTCGAGGTGTACTGCCCCCGTGCCAGCGGCCAAGCCGCTCGGATCCGGAGCCACGGTGGCTCGAGGGGTCTCCGGACCTGGGGGTTCACGCGGACACTCGAATTTAAAAGAGGGGGGATAGATATGTACAGGGGATGTATAAGTTTGTGACGCCACCCACGGTGCGTGGTAATGTAGGAGACCACCGCTGCTGTTAAGGAGCCCGGTGGCGATGGTGTAGCAGCAGGATGTTTAACCCCTTTGTGGGTAGGGGGTTTGTGCCCCGGGGCCCGTTGGGTGTTGGTGAGTGGGGTGCCGTTGGGTAGAGGAAAAGGGGCTTTTCAGCGTACTCACTTAGTCCAAGAATAACAACTCCGACAGCTTGTAAACCAGAATTCTGAGCACCGCTGCAGCATGGAGGGAGTACGCATGGATCCGTGCCCTTGGTGTTGCTGTTAGCCTGTGGCCTTTTTCATGGCACCTTCTCACTAGTTGGACCCTCAAGCTTGAAACTTTACGGGTCCCGCTCACCCGTATGGCTAACGGAGTGAGCTTGTGCTCAGGTTTCACGCGTAGGATTTCTTTGGACTGTATTTGGGAAAGTCCTATCCCATCGGTGCGCTAGTACCCCCGATTTTGGAGCGGGTTGGGGATGAATCTTGAAGTCTTCACCCCCGTCGGGTAAATTACCGAGACACGTGAAGCTACTTCCCGGCCTAGGGTCCACGTACCCCATCGTGCTCTGGCCCCTGCCCGGTGATGGCTCAAGGCCGCCGGCTGCCCTTCATGGCAGTCCGTGCCCCTTGACGTGATTCCCTGTGACCGGGGTTCCAGCTCCTACCAGGCCCAGACCAACGTCTGCCACCTCGTAAACTTCAGGAGCCCTGCTCCGGACCAGTGACCTCACCCTCTCGGAGAGTCACTTTCCACATTCTACTCCTTTCACAACTGTTTCACTTCCCTGTCACTTTCTCACTTCTGCCTACAAACCCCCCATGTGGGCGGCCCTATTCCCTTCAGGCCCCCCAATGGTGTGTCTGGTGGGTTTGGTGCAAAGTGTTCCTAGGATTTTGACTGGCTAAGCTGTTAGCAACACCAATGGACCAGGATCCGTAACCAAGGAGGAGTGGATACTGTGCAGAAGGGCAGATTGCACAATACCCTGTGACGACCTGATAGGCCAGGGCGTCACAATCAAACCGCTTGGATCTGGGGGTGGTGATTACTCGTGGCTCGAGGGTCTCCAGCGGCTGGGGGCCACACTCAAATGGAAAAGGGGGTATTTACAGGGGATTGATATAGTTCGTGATGCCACCGGTGGTGTACGGTAATTGGGAGTACCACCGCTGCCGTTGGGAATACCAGGTGTGATAGAGTGGGGCAGCAAGATGACGTTACCCTCCATGGGTTGGGGAAGGCCCCGGGACTCTGGATGCTGCTATGCGATGCAGGGGGAGCGCAGGCTTGCTGGTTGCAGTGGTCATTCGGGTACTCACTCAGCAATAAAGCAGACACTGACAACAGGGTAAACCAAGTCTCTGACTGCCGCTGTCTCTTGAGGGGAGCTCGTATGGGTCCCGTCCCCTGCAGCACTGCCTGGTGGTCCGTGACCTGCCTCCTGGCACAAATTTAGAGTGTCCTTTGTGGCCCTTCAGCTTGGAGCTTTCCGGGCCCCGCTCCCCTCTATGGCTAACTGAGGGAGCCTGCTCTCAGGGGCTCACGCTTGGGATTTCACACTTGTTTGGAAAGCCCTATCCCCCTCATTGTGCTAGTGCCCCCGATCTCTGAGCTTCGTGGGAGCAGTTCATATAGGCCCTGTCCTCCGCAGGTTAATTGCCAGGTCGCCTGAAGCTTCTCCCCGACCTAGGGTCCGTGTACCCTGATGTGCCTTCGGTCTCGGACCGGTGAGAGAGGACCAGGCTGATGACTGTCCTCCAAGACAGGTCCCAGTCACCTAGCCTCTATCCCCTGCGACCGGGAGTCCGACTCCTCTAGGTCCAAACCACCATCTGCGACCTAGTCTGCTTCTCCCCTGGGAGCTACAACTCCCAGCTTCCTCAGAGCTCCTCTCAGCTCGAGGGCTACCACTGAACTGACTTGACACCTCCCACTTCCCTGCCCGACCCCTAGGTGGGCAGCCCTATTCCGCTTAAGCAGCCCACTGGTGTGCGTGATAGGTGTGGTGCAAGGTGTATCTAGGATTTGTGAATGCTCGTGGAGGCAGTACTGCAGGATGGAGACCCAGAACCATGGGGGGTTGAATCCTGCACTAAGGAAAAGAGCATGCAGAACCCTGTGACAACCTGAATAGTCCAGGGCGTCACAGTTGTACCAGGACTGAGTGCATGTGAGTTTTTGGGCCATTGTTTTGAGGGTTTTAGGTAATGTCCCAGAGCCGGCTTTGACCATGTTATTACTATAGTATGGCTTCCTCTTTTATATGAGCAATTCCATTAATATTTTATGACAATAGGACTAGTTCTGTACCAAAGCTTTACCTTCAGCTCAGATTACTGCAATGGTATATTAAATGGGGATTTGGGATGCAGGGTTAAAGGGTCCTGTTGGAGAACCTGGTAACTTGTGACACGTTAGGGGTTAACGTTTGACAGGCAGTGATCGCTCCAGGCGCAGAAAGTGACATACGCTAATCATTTTGAGACTATTTGTAATAGGTCGGCTTTTGACACAGGAAGCGAGGCCTTATCCCCACAGAGGCTATTGAATGGCGTATTAAAAATGAACATGCTTGATGTCACCTGACAGTTTCGGAGCCGGGAATAGAAGCGCGTTACATGCCGTGTAGCACAGAACATCTGTAAGAGTTTAGCTTCTCTGGCTCTTTTTTTTGTGGTGTGGATGTGGTTAATTACTGAAGGATATTTTGCTGTTTTCTGCCAGCGGATTTCAATGAGTGAACTATAGAGGATTTTGCTAAAATTGTACCCCGAGTTGACTTGCTTCCAAAGACAATATGAGTGTTAAGTAACGGACTGATCGCTTCCGTTTGCTCAAAAGCAACACAGCTCTCGGCCTCTTTCCTAACAGCTGTGAAATGTCTGCTGTTTCGGTAAAACATAACTTGATAGACGGAGGTGCTTTCTGCTGGACTGCAACTGTGAATTCTGTCAGGTTTAATCCCCCTGGAGATTACACAGATGATCGTGTTATAAACTAATAAGGAAAAATCCAATTGATTACGGTCATAAAAATGCCCAATAAATATGAAAGCATTTTACATCCCAGAGTGATATCGGTGGGCTTCTAATGCACGGATTTTATGGCTGCAGCATCAGAGACAGGGCCAAGAGCTTTTGACCACACGACTAGGATTCACAGACAAGAGCACCATCTGGTGGAGAAAAGTGATACTGCAGCCCAACAGATCTGGATTCTAGATAAGGCAAATTGTGTAACGTCTCCAAACTTCTGCCACTCAGGGGTCTCCACTGTAAAGTACGTCATGTGCCTATTATACATCAGGAAAATGTGGAAAGTCCAGATTTAGCATTGCAAAGTAAATCAGAAAGGGGAAAGGTATGGACTCATTCTAGGCAAAACGCTTAATAAGGAACAAGAATTCTGTGGTGTCAGACATTAAGGGTCAATAACTGATAGCGGCATTTAAAGGGAGTCTGTCAGCCTCCAAAATGCATTTTATACAGGCTATACAATGTTGTAGGTAACTTAGGGGCACTTTGCACACTACGACATCGCAAGCCGATGCTGCGATGCCGTGCGCGATAGTCCCCGCCCCCGTCGCAGCTGTGATATCATGGTGATAGCTGGCATAGCAAACATTATCGCTACGGCAGCTTCGCATACACTCACCTGCCCTGCGACATCGCTCTGGCCGGCGACCCGCCTCCTTATTAAGGGGGCGGGTCGTGCGGCGTCTTAGCGACGTCACACGGCAGGCGGCCAATAGAAGCAGAGGGGCGGAGATGAGCGGGACGTAAACATCCCGCCCACCTCCTTCCTTCCGCATAGCTGGCGTGAGCCGCAGGACGCAGGTAGATGTTCCTCGCTCTTGCCCTTCATACACAGCGATGTGTGCTGCCGCTGGAACAAGGAACAACATCGTAACATCGGTCATTTCCAAAATATGGAAATGACCGACGCTACACCGATGATACGATTACGACGATTTTGTGCTCGTTAATCGTATCAAAAAGGCTTTACACACTACGATATCGCCTGCGACGGCGGATGTGCGTCACTTTCAATTTGACCCCACCGACATCGAACCTGCGATGTCGTAGTGTGCAAAGTGCCCCTTAGCCCTATAACAACCTTAGGCCTCCAACACACATCTGTGCCGCCGGTATGTGTTTGTTACGTTTTTGCATGTACCGGCGGCACAGAGACACATACACCAATGTTACCCTATGGTAACAGGCACACACGTAAAACCACACGGAACGTGTGTCCGTGTTGTTTGTACGGGTGTGCGTTTTTCCACACGCTCAACATGTCCGTTTTTCTCCAGTATCATGCAGGTACAGACCCGCTAAAGTCAATGGGTCCGTGCCTACACATACATGACACGTAGCATGTCCGTGTGCTACCCGTACCGTCCGTGTGCGTTTTTAATCCAAACATCACCTACACTTGTTAACAATCTGGCAGGTCAATTAAGGTCATTAATTCTGGCGCCAAGACCTCATATCCTGCCACAAATGCTATCATGACTGCAGCTGAACATCTTCCCTCTCTACTCACAAAGTGAGCTCTCTGTACCCTACATTTTTGGAAATGGCTCCAAGGATAGATACAAAGAGGCTGATTGGAGAAGTAGAGAGGCATCCAGAGCTTTGGGACACACGTGTTGATGGATACCATGACAGGTTGATGGTGGAGAGAGCCTGGATGTCTGTGGCTGAACAAGACTACCCCAGAAATGGATGGTCTCAAGCACCCCTGGAAGGAAAAATAAATATGGTAAGTACAGCCATTTTTGTGGATTTTCTAATTACTTAAATGTGTTGAATCATATTGCTGAAGGTTTTTTTTTAACACCTTAACTGTTACGCATATATTACTGTTGCTGACTCATTTTGAGCAACACATGAGACCAACATACTGAAATGTATGTGACTGTTTATCCTTACTGGAAGTTTTTTATCTATATATATAATTGCCTTATTCTGTCTGTCTGTCTGTCTGTCTTGCTCCAAAATTGTGTCCTTACGGTGACACAAAGCTGATTGGCCGCTGGGCTCGCCATGGCCCCACCCCCCCCGCACGGATTGGCCGCTCGCCCAGGCTCCACCCACACACGGATTGGTCGGCCGCTCGCACAGGCTCCGCCCCCCACACGGATTGGCATCTCGCCCCGGCACCCTGCACGCATTGCCAACTCGGCCACGCCCCGCCCCCCTCACGCAATGCACGCTCGCTCTGGCCCTGCCTCCCGCACGCATTCCCCGAACCGACACGGAGCCACGACTCCCAGGTGAGTACTGTACCCCCAGGAGCCCACATCAGCGTACGCCGCCAACCCAGCCGACACATACCCTCGCATTGCTGGGGTTGCCGCCGTATGCTGGTGTGGCGTCCCGTGCGAGCGGGGGACGGGATATGCTGGTAACCATGGTACCATAGTTACCAGCGCATCAAGGTCCTGCAGCGGCGGAACATACACACGCACACACATAACAACACACACACACACACACACGCACACACATCAGATCACACTCTTACACACACATCACATCGCATCCACACACTCACAACATCCTGGGATATCGCTTGCTTCTTGGCGGCGATACTGTGCAGTGACCTTCCAGGACCTGCCGGAGGATCACATGGCCAGAAGCATGTGGTATCTCCGGATGTTGTGAGTGTGAGCGTGTATGTGCAATATCTTCAGTGTGTGTGTGAGTGTATGCGATCGGATGTGTGTGAGTGTGTTCTGATGTGTGAGTGTGTGTGTGTGTGTGTGTGTGTGTGTGAGTGTATGCGATCAGATGTGTGTGAGTGTGTTCAGATGTGTGAGTGTGTGTGTGTGAGTGTATGCGATCGGATCTGTGAGTGTCGGCAGAGGAGCACGGCGTGCTGGGGGAGGCTGGGAGGAGAGAGGCTGATCCTGGGGAAGCCTGGGAGGGGGAGGCTGATGCTGGAGGAGGCTGGGAGGGGGAGGCTGATGCTGGGGGAGGCTGAGAGGAGAGAGGCTGATGCTGGGGTAGGCTGATGCTGGGGTAGGCTGATGCTGGGGGAGGCTGGGAGGGTGTAGGCTGATGCTGGGGTAGGCTGATGCTGGGGGAGGCTGGGAGGGTGTAGGCTGATGCTGGGGGAGGCTGAGAGGAGAGAGGCTGATGCTGGGGGAGGCTGGGAGGAGAGAGGCTGATGCTGGGGGAGGCTGGGAGGGGGAGGCTGATGCTGGGGGAGGCAGGGAGGAGGGAGGCTGGGAGTAGAGAGGCTGATCCTGGGGAAGGCTGGGAGGGGGAGGCTGATGCTGGGGGAGGCTGGGAGGAGAGAGGCTGATGCTGGAGGAGGCTGGGAGGAGAGAGGCTGATGCTGGGGGAGGCTGGGAGGAGAGAGGCTGATGCTGGGGGAGGCTGGGAGGCGACAGGCTGATGCTGGGGGAGGCTGGGAGGGGGAGGCTGGGAGGGGGAGGCTGATGTTGGGGGAGGCTGGGAGGAGGGAGGCTGGAAGGAGGGAGGCTGAGAGAAGAGAGGCTGATGCTGGGGGAGGCTGAGACTGGGAGGAGAGCGGCTGATGCTGGGGACAAAGAGGCTGATGCTGGGGACAGAGAGGCTGATGCTGGGAGGAGAGAGGCTGATGCTGGGAGGAGAGAGGCTGATGCTGGGAGGAGAGAGGCTGATGCTGGGAGGAGAGAGGCTGATGCTGGGGGCAGAGAGGCTGATGCTGGTACAGCTTGGGGGATGGACCACGATGGGGGGTGCGCAGCATGGGGGATGGAGCACGATGCGGAGTGCGCAGTATGGGGGATGGAGCACGTTTGGGAGTGCGCAGCATGGCGGATGGAGCACGTTTGGGAGTGCGCAGCATGGCGGATGGACCACGTTTGGGAGTGCGCAGCATGGCGGATGGAGCACGTTTGGGAGTGCGCAGCATGGCGGATGGAGCACGTTTGGGAGTGCGCAGCATGGCGGATAGAGCACGTTTGGGAGTGCGCAGCATGGCGATGGAGCACGTTTGGGAGTGCGCAGCATGGCGGATGGACCACGTTTGGGAGTGCGCAGCATGGCGGATGGAGCACGTTTGGGAGTGTGCAGCATGGCGATGGAGCACGTTTGGGAGTGCGCAGCATGGCGGATGGAGCACGATGGGGGGTGCGCAGCATGGGGGATGGAGCACGATGGGAGGTGCACACATCCCCCCAACACACACACACACACACAACACACCACACACACACTGGGAACCACAAACACCGCCCTACACAGACACCCACACAGACAACTCTGCACACACACAACACCCAACACACAAACACCGTAGCATACATAAATATACGCACATACCGCACAACACACACACATTGCACAAAACATACCTCCCCCCAAAACACACCACACCCACACAAACCGCGCAACACACACACACACAACGCTACAGACACACAGCGCTCTACAAACAACGCAACACACGTAACACACATACAACACCGCTCTCACCCCCCGCCACACCCAGACAACACCCAGAACATGTACAGCGCCCTACACAAACACTTGGTAACTACAGACAACAACATATATATATATATATATATATATATATAACAAAAATCATACATTAACTACACAATACGTAAATTTGTTAGGGCCAGGTGGACGGGCAGACCCAGGAGGTGGATCCACTGGGCCGAACTCCTTGATGATGGTAAGGGGTCCGGTAGCTGGAGCACTATAGGCAGCAGAACAGTCCGTGCACAAGAGTATAACGGAGAAGTCCCTGGGACCACGGAGTCACGGATGGTAGTCCGGGTGACGGAGCTCAGGTTCGGAAGCCGAGAAGATGTCAGGCGGGGTCCGGAACCTTTGGAGCGAGATGACGGGTCACCGCAGGGATCCGAGATGGTACGGACTGTTCAGGATGGCAGATAGGCAGCGTTCGGGGTTCAGGATTCGGCAGGACCGGATGGCGAAGCAGGCTCGGCTCTAGAAGAGAGAGAGGTGAGTATCTCACAGGAACACAAGGAGACCTGACTCCTAGCTTGAGAAACACGAAGATCAGGCCCCGCCCACTTGGACATTAAACCCCTTTATACCCTGTACCTGTGTGCTTCATTTCCTGTTAATGGACGCTGGCCCTTTAAGAAAGGGTCAATGACCGCGCGCGCACCCTAATGCGCATGCGCGCGGCCCGAGTGCCAGAAGCCAGAGCAGGAAGCTGAGAGGAGGAAGCAGCAGAGCCAGACTGGGGCTGAGAAGCCGACGGGCGCCGGGAGCGGGGACCAGGATGCCGGGGACGCGCCGGTAATGGATGCTGGAGAGCGGGGAGCGGCGGTGACCGGACCGAGGAACCGGGAAGCGAGGCAGGGGAGCCGGGGAGCGTGACAGGTGAGCCGGGGAGCAGCGCAGGGGACCCGGGGAGCGTGACAGTAGCCCCCCCCCACGCCCCCCTCCCCGCAACCGGGACAGGAAGGCACGGATCAGAGGAGTGCCCACATTCTCCCGGGGCTCCCAGGACCTATCCTCAGGACCATACCCTGCCCAGTCCACCAGGAAGAACTGTCGACCCCGTACGGTCTTCATGGCCACGACATCTCTTACCGCATAGATGTCATCATCGGCAATTGGAGGAGGAGCCGAACTGGCAGCAGCGGAGAAGGGACCAAGGACAACCAGCTTGAGCAGGGAGACGTGGAAGGAGTTTGGTATCCTCATCGTGGCCGGGAGGTGTAGCTTGTAGGAGACCTCATTGATCTTGTTGAGAACTTTAAACGGCCCGATGTAGCGAGGACCCAGCTTGTAGGATGGTATCTTCAATCGGACGTACTTGGAAGCAAGCCAGACTAGATCTCCAGGAGAGAAACACGGAGGGTCCAGACGTCTCTTGTCTGCGTGTCTCTTCATCCGCAGGGAAGCACATCCAAGGGACGCCTTGACAGAGTCCCAAATGGTTGCAAAGTCACGGGCTACAGCATCAGCAGCAGGGACATCCGAAGAAGGGGATACAGGCAATGGGACGGAGGGCTGAAGTCCGTAAACGACATGGAAGGGAGAGCTGGAGGAGGACTCACTGACGTGGTGGTTATGGGAGAATTCAGCCCAAGGAAGCAGCGTGGACCAGTCGTCGTGATGGGCGTTGACGTAGTGACGTAAGAAGGAGGTCAAGATTTGATTGACCCTTTCCACTTGGCCATTAGACTGAGGATGGTAGGCACCCCGAAGATCCAGCTTGGTGAACACACGAGCTCCTCTAAGCCGGTCAAACAATTCGGGGATGAGCGGCAGAGGGTACTTGTTTTTCACGGTGATTTGGTTCAATCCCCGGTAGTCTATACATGGGCGTAAGTCGCCTTCTTTCTTCTTCACGAAGAAGAAGCCTGCTCCAGCAGGAGAGGAGGATCTCCGAATGAATCCCCTTGCCAGACTCTCTGTGATGTAAATAGACATGGCCCTTGTTTCGGCTGGAGACAATGGATATATCCGTCCTCGAGGTGGTGTTGTTCCCGGGAGCAGGTCGATGGCACAATCGTAAGGACGATGTGGCGGAAGAACCTCAGATTCCTTCTTATCAAAGACGTCCACGAAGGACTAATAGGCCGAGGGCAGTCCCGGTAGGTTCTCTGGAACCGGAGGTCGTCGGATGGGTTGTATGGTCTTCAGGCATTTATCATGGCACGAAGAGCCCCATCGGGTGATTTCACCAGTGCCCCAGCTGACTGATGGTTCGTGTGTCCGTAACCAGGGGAGTCCCAGCAAGATTTGATGGGACATGTGTGGGAGGACGTAGAGAGCGATGTTCTCGGTGTGCAGGGCACCGATACGCAGTTCGACCGGCCTGGTGATCCAGGAGATGGTGTCAGAGAGGGGTCTCCCATCCACAGAGGCAATCACTAGCGGCTTGTCGAGTGGAGTAACCGGCACCTGGTACTTGTCCACCGTGGCCTGCTGGATGAAACTGCCTGCGGCCCCAGAATCGAGGTACGCCTCAGCCGTGAACCGCGTCTCTCCCGTTGTCACTTGCACAGTCCACGTAACCGGGTCTGAGAGAGTCCCAGCACCTAGGGTGGCCTCTCCTACCAACCCTAGGCTTTGGAGTTTCCCGGCCTCTCTGGACAGGAGCGTAGCAGGTGTGTGCCCTCTCCGCAGTAAAAGCAGAGGCCCTTGGCGAGCCGCTCGGCTCGATGTTGTTCAGACTGCCGCACTCGGTCGATCTGCATGGGCTCATGGACGGGGGCCCCAGATGCCGTTGACTGAAGTACGGAGGACTTCTGCGGAGGAGAGGAATGCCGTACCGGACGTCTCTCACGGGACACTTCCTTGGATCGCTCCTGAAAGCGAATGTCCACTCGAGTCGCTAGGGTAATCAGGGCATCCAGGGTGGACGGTACGTCACGACCCGCCAGCTCATCTTTAATTCGCCCCGAGAGTCCTTCCCAGAAGGTGGCGCTTAGGGCCTCGTTGTTCCACCCGAGTTCCGAGGCCAGGGTGCGAAACCGGATCGCGTATTGACCCACCGTCAGAGTCCCCTGACGTAACCGGAGAAGAGACGAGGCAGACGCGGAGGCGCGTCCGGGCTCGTCAAAGGTGCCACGGAATGCCTGCAGGAACTCCTGGATGTTTGTGGTCACAGGATCCCCCTTCTCCCACAAGGGGTTCATCCACGCCAGTGCCTCACCCTCTAGATGGGACATGATGAAGGCGACCTTGGCTTGGTCGGAGGCAAACAAATGCGGCAGCTGCGTGAAATGAAGGGAGCATTGGTTTATGAAACCCCTGCAGGTCTTGGGATCTCCGGCGTACCGGGGTGGTGAGGCCAAACGAAGTCGGGAAGCATCGGAAGAAGTCGCCACGGGAGCTGGAGCCGTGGATTGACTAGTGGAAGCCCGGGATGCTGAAGACGTAACTGCCGCTTGTAGCGTGTTCAGGCGGGCGTCCACAGAAGACATGAATTGCAGCATGCGGGTCTGAGTCTCACGCTGGCGTTGGAGTTCCTCCTGTACGGCTGCTAGTGCTGCAGCGGGATCCATGGCCTGATCTTACTGTTAGGGTCAGGTGGACGGGCAGACCCAGGAGGTGGATCCACTGGGCCGAACTCCTTGATGATGGTAAGGGGTCCGGTAGCTGGAGCACTATAGGCAGCAGAACAGTCCGTGCACAAGAGTATAACGGAGAAGTCCCTGGGACCACGGAGTCACGGATGGTAGTCCGGGTGACGGAGCTCAGGTTCGGAAGCCGAGAAGATGTCAGGCGGGGTCCGGAACCTTTGGAGCGAGATGACGGGTCACCGCAGGGATCCGAGATGGTATGGACTGTTCAGGATGGCAGATAGGCAGCGTTCGGGGTTCAGGATTCGGCAGGACCGGATGGCGAAGCAGGCTCGGCTCTAGAAGAGAGAGAGGTGAGTATCTCACAGGAACACAAGGAGACCTGACTCCTAGCTTGAGAAACACGAAGATCAGGCCCCGCCCACTTGGACATTAAACCCCTTTATACCCTGTACCTGTGTGCTTCATTTCCTGTTAATGGACGCTGGCCCTTTAAGAAAGGGTCAATGACCGCGCGCGCGCCCTAATGCGCATGCGCGCGGCCCGAGTGCCAGAAGCCAGAGCAGGAAGCTGAGAGGAGGAAGCAGCAGAGCCGGGCTGGGGCTGAGAAGCCGACGGGCGCCGGGAGCGGGGACCAGGACGCCGGGGACGCGCCGGTAATGGATGCTGGAGAGCGGGGAGCGGCGGTGACCGGACCGAGGAACCGGGAAGCGAGGCAGGGGAGCCGGGGAGCGTGACAGGTGAGCCGGGAAGCAGCGCAGGGGACCCGGGGAGCGTGACAAAATTCTAGAATACCCGATGCGTAGAATCGGGCCACCTTCTAGTTTGTTAATAATCATGGAAACATGACATGTCATGCAAAAAAATGCACTTTTCCCTGATTTTTCAGGTGCTTTACCTAATGGCCTGGATGTACACATATCTGCATACATCTAATTCTTAGGCTCCTTTCACATTGCGTTGTTCTCTACGTCTACAGGTCCCGTCGGGGCATCCGTCCGGACAGCCCTTCCCCCACTCTGCAAAGCGTGCTTCCGGACGTATGCGCCCGACAGGGCCATTCACTGTTATGGAGTGCACTGCGTTAGCGTGTGCTCTGTTTTGTGCCATTTTGTGCACATATACGTTTCTGCAGACGGACACCCAAACATAGAGGAGTACGTTCAGGTGTCCGTCTGCAGAAACGTATATGTGCACAAAATGGCACAAAACAGAGCACACGCTGACGCAGTGCACTCCATAACAGTGAATGGCCCTGCCGGGCGCATGCGTCTGGAACACGCTTGGCAGAGTGGGGGAGGGGCGGTCCGGACGGATGCCCCGACGGGACCTGTGAGCGGAAGGTAAAACGCAATGTGAAAGGGGCCTTACTTGTGAAGTGTAAACCCATGTCCACACTGCTAGGCCATTCTATGTCAAGTATAGTTGTATATGTGTTTGTTTACAAGTATGGATAGAAGTTATGTATTTCCTTTGAGTTTAGTTTTGTCTTATGTGAAAAAATAGCATAGCATGTAGTGGTGGAAAATATACTTGCCACATGTATTAATCTTATCATTTTTATGCAAGAATAACCAATACATGTCTTACATTAGTTCATTAATTTCTTGCTAACATGGGTATGATGTGTTGTTTATCTATATATTTTATTACCGTAGTTATATTATGTGCATTTTTGTATATTCACATTTTATGTTAAATTATTTCATCAAGGATAAATTATCTTTTTTTTTTTTTTTTAAAAAAATAAAAACAACTTTACACACCTTAATGTTGTAATTTTTATTGATGTTTCATTACAGTGGATTTGGTTAAACGGCGCTAGCGGTCAGAAAGAGATCAATTCCACCGTGAATATAATCCGGTTGCAACCTCTGCTGCTGCTTCAAAAAAGAAAAAATACATACACTATGATAGGCTGAGTTACCTAATGCCAATTATGGAGGTTCCAAAGTAAGTATTTTCAATGATACATTATTGTTTATGTAAATTAAAAAAAGAAGATAAAATAACCAGAATAATTCATTTTAACAGTACTGAAGATAACTTTGAGGACAGTAATGAGGCGCAGTCTGCTGTGTTGTCTGCAATAGCCACATCAGCTTCTGAAATGGAGCCTACATCATATCAGCAACCCACAAGCCAGAACACCACCCAGCCTGAAGCAGAAGAAGGCTCATCAGATCAGGGCTTGGGGACAAGTCAATCCACTGCCCAAATCACAGGCCAGACTACAGGGCTCCAAAGTGGGTCATCACCAGTTGTTGGTGATGGAAGCCCACAAACACTTGCAGGCACACAGCCTAGGTCAACAACACATAACCTTGGGTCACTAGCACAAACATACCGTGGACGCAGACATAGGCGTTAAGAGGAATTGCGTTCCCTGCCAGAGATCATTTATACTAGAATACTACACATGATGAATTCACTTATCCCTGAGAGTGATGAAGAGAGATTTTGTCGCTCCCTCTCACCCTCTCTTGCATTGGTTGCACCAGATAGGCAGGACAGGTTAAGGGCGCCTATAATCACACTGATTTCTGTATGCCAACGTGAGCCAGAGCCCATATATGTTTTTGAAGCGATAGAGCAATGGCGAAGTAATTCTCGTGGGCCACACACTACCACTACACTCCACACTATGGAAACCCAAACTGAAGAAACCACATATAATTAACAACAAACAAATACTCTAGGGCAACAACACACAAAGACATCGGCCAGCATCTTATTTGATTAATGATCCTCAACCAAGGCCTTCAATTCTACCTCTACAATCAGGTGTTTTAGTTAACCAAATGTCTGGCCAACAGCCATGATTTTTATTCAAGGGCAACAACAAGCACCTTTACAAACATCAATGTCCTATCAAAGTAATGTTACTAATGTTCATAGACTCCCCCAAATGATACAACAACCGCCATCATACCATATGCAACATAGTCAACAGCAGCATTACTTTCAAAGTTAGCCTTACCCAACCAACTTCACATACACACATCCACAGCCTGTTCCGTTGCAACCATATCTACCACCGTCACAAGGTCAACAATCTGTTCCCACAACAACAGAAATGTTTGTGCAGAGCACAACAACAATAACGGGTGGAAACACTAATCAGTCACTAACTACAACATCTAGTGTTGGTCAGCCTCCATATTCAGAAGGTGACAAAGCCATGGAGACTACACAGGAAAGCATTACTAGCCTAGAGGATTTAGTTGACACATAGTTTATCAACATACTCTAACATCTACATTGGTAAATGACTAGAATTTTACAGTTGTATTCTAACCCTCCATAAATGTTTAAGAATAATCCGTCCAATTATGTGGATGAATCTTTTTTTATACATTTATTGGAATTATATGTTAAATTGCTCCATCACTTCAAAAACATGACCTGCATGGTATGACTTTGATTTTCTATTGACAGGATGTTCAGACCATCTCAAAACTTCCATGTGTTGTTTAAATTCATGCACGCACATAACCAACTACATTTCCATGCATACACCTTTATAAAAAAATAAATCCTGGAAATATTCAGTATCTGCATATGTTCAGGTCCCTTACTTGTGTTCCCATAGTGTCAAACAAATCATGTTTACGTGACACTATGGCATAATACAGTATGGTGGGTTTTGTGGGATAATGACTCATAAAATATTTTGTTAAATATGTAAAAAATACTGTGTGTCTTGAAAAAGGTAACATGCATACATAAGCCAAAATACATTATCACAATTATTTTATTGGTTTAAATTTTGGGTCAACTACGCAATTTATCAAAGTATGTTGTATGTACACTCCGGAGGTAAAAAATGTCACAAAAATATAAGTTTATGACAACAAGCTTTAACATAAAAAAAAAAACAACAAACCATAATAACTATTTGGAAATAGACAAAACTATGTATGCAAATTTTTCCTTTTTCATTACATATGTGTTTGTGACTTTTTTACAAAATGTTTAAAAAAAAAACAAAAAGTGATCATGCACAATTATTCTGTGTTATTTTGCACATTTAAACTAAAATAATCTTTAAACTGATTCCTAACTGATTCCTAACTTGCAGACCAGATGGGGCCCAATTGGATCTTACTCTTCCATTACCAACTAATGGGGCATTAAGGTCTGCAAGACATCAAAAACTTTCGTCATTGATGTCATTCAATCTACAGTAATTATGTAAAATTACTGTAGCTTTAATTAGAAGACTGTGGAAAAAGAAGCGCAATAGGGTCTTACCCCAATAGATACGGGGTTTAGGAATGAGCAGTACTACTCAGCAATACGGGTTGTGACAGTCACAACTCCTGTAAAGGCATGTAACTCCAGGTCACGGCAGCAGTCCCCATGGTGGCTGATAACAGAGAGTAGTAGAGATGGGTTTTCCAAGCCGCGCCAGTGACCAAATGATCATGGAAGTTTAAGATTAATATTACTTTAATTCATGCACAGGACCTGTGCATGAAATAAAGTAACATTAATCTTAAAATTCCATGATCATTTGGTCATTGGCGCGGCTTGGAAAACCCATCTCTACTACTCACTGTAGCTTTAATGACAGTCTTGACAGTGGTTGGTTGCAGGTGGTTTGATAAATGCGCCATCTTGAAGCCATGATGCCAAAGGCACGTTCTACATAGCAACATGCTCTGCCCAAGGTGCTATTAACCTTTTGACCTGTCTAGGCCACGTCTTGGATATGGACGCATCATATGTCGAGACAAGGCAAACCCCTGATCTGCAACCATGACAAATGGTGCATTAGGCCCCGTTGTACCAGGTAGAGGCCTTGGTGAAGGGAGATTTAGGTCTTCGGACATTAAACGCCGTGATAACCATGAACAACGGAAAATTCTTGCATCAGAAGCACTACCATAAGCCCCAATATCAACAAAAATAAAACAGTAATTAGTGTCAACCAAAGCAAGAATCACTACAGAAAAAAACTTGTGAAAATTAAAATATCTAGTTGCAGAGTAAGGTGGTTTCTTCACTCATGTGTTTGCCGTCTAAGGCGCCAACACAATTAGGAAATATTGTTTTCTCAAAAAATTCGTCTGAAATGCGCATCCAATCCTGTGATGTAGGCTGCTGCATGACATGATGCCTAAGGGTCTCCCATAGCACAGTGCAGGTATGGAGTATTATTTTGCCAATTGTCGATCTTCCCAATAAGAATTCAAAATGGAGACTGCTGAAGGATTGTCCTATTGCAAAGAATCTACAGTTTAAAAGGAAATGATTAGAGTATTAGAATTACATATTTTTGTCAAGATTTTTTTTATATGTTAATGGCTATGTATGCATAGATACAGTATTGTCATTTTGTTTTGTGCATTAAACCAAAAAAAAAAAAACAACTTCTATTTTCCATATTGGAAACTGATGCTTTTTTATGTTAAATAAAAATGTTTGCAATGATATATACATGTCTATTGTTTTTATATAACATCACTACAAGGTTTTTAAGCAGAGACAAGCCATTTCATTACACAAACATACTAATATCTCATTAGTAATGACAAAAATAACATATACTATGGAATATTAATATTAATTTGGTCCTAGAGTTCTAACTTTATGATTCCACAACATTAAGAACCTATTTTTACTTGTATCTTTAAAAAATAGTACACATACCGTAAAGTCACCAATAAGCGTTCCTCGGGATAGATGCTGAGACGCATACAGGTGTCCTGATGTTGAAGATGGTGACGCACAATGCACAGGATGTTATCAAAGGACGTTAAGGATAATCGGCAGTAGGCATGGAACTTCGACGGATATTTCCTGAATTCCCCATATAAAATATGAAAATGGCCATGTAATTTACGAAGCATGACTAGGGGGTGGATCCACATCCTTTTTTCAAAAGTTGGATTATATTCTAGCATATGGCGCCTTAACCCAAATCTCCTAGAAATCAACCATAGTAGATACATAGTCGACTCATTTGACAGAGACATCTTTGTGTATGTCTAGTGAGCACAATAAACCCATTTTACTGACTTTAAATAATGTTTCCCAATTAGTTGTAATTATGGCAGCTAATAGTCCAATTAAACACACCAGTATCTCATGATGATGCTTTGTATACGTCATTTTTAATGAAAAACGGATCATTTCAAACGGATAGCACACGGACATGACACATACGTATCTCATGCATACACGGACATTCCACATGCACACATGGCGAGCATACGCCATCACACAGATGTCACACGTACCAGCGAAATGGACATAAAAAACGGAACACGGAGCCGAAAAACAGAACACGAAATGTGACATTGCATAACTGCTAAGGATTATTTTGAAAAACAAAAAAAAAGAGATATTTAGCTAATGTATTGATCAATTCATTTCTGCCCTATAACCAAATTATGGTAATCTTTTATTTATGGGGTCCCTAACCAAATGTTGCCTCTATATGCAATTAAAACATGCTTGTGTGCATGGGTACCTAACCAAATGTTACCTCTATGTGCGGTTGAAACCTGCTTGTGTATGGGAAGCAAGGGACCTGGCTATATAGGAAACTGAATAAACATGGCTAATGTGTGGGAAGAGGCCGCGGCAGACCCCAGAGCAGGAGAAGCGGCTGTGGAGCTGCTGGGCAGATGAGAGGGATGACATCCCTGCTGGAGTCTGGGAGTGGGATCATGTGTGGATGCCACGCTGGTACCGGGACCTGGTGCTACAGAGCTGCTGGGCAGGTGAGAGAGATAATGCTTCAGCTAGAGCCTGGAGTGGGGGCACTCGTGGATACCACGCTGGGACCAGGGCCGGGTGCTACAGCTTGCTTTCCACTTACAAAGAAGTATCCAGCATCCACGTTCAAGTACGATAAAAAATATAAATCTTTATTAGGTATCCATTAAAAAGGGGGTGACAAAGGTCACATCCTAGGTATAAAAAATCCCCATGGAGATAGAGATATACAGATGGTACGCGTTTCGAGCTTGTTGCTCTTAGTCCCAATCCAGCTTGCTTTCCACTGTATGAACATGCACCTGGCCAAACATGTACACACTGGCAGCTGCGTTCTCCTCCATGACTCCCTTTTTTTGACTCTGCTCACTGCATTTCCAGGTATATTAGTGTAACAAGTAGTGCCAGAAGAAAGTAAACAGGGAAAACTCACCCGAACATTGTGTGTGGCTGCTAACACACTGGCAGCATTGAGAGAGTGCTTGCTCTGGGAAGATAGCACTGTCAATCAGAAGCACGTCAATATACAAATGAGGAGGCATGACAGGGCACCAAACATTTGGTAATACCAAGGGTGCACTGAAGGTCTCTCAGAATTAAAGTTTTTTTCTCAGACACTGTGCTAGTAACAGGTACAGTGCTAGTATGAACATCAATTGAAAACTACAACCCATATTAACAGTACAATAAATATGCTACAATGGGTTCCTTTACAGCCATAGAAAAACCTACATACACCCCAAAGTACTCTGAAATATGTCATAATCATATACCACCATTAAAATAATTTATGTAATGCAATTTTATTTATACAAAACACACAGAGTGCAAAGGAGCATGTTAAAAACATTAAAAAGCAGAGTAGTGCGGTCAGATACAGTAGTCAGAAAGAAATCTCTACAAAGAATGATTACAGATATTTATACATATGTATACATGATTACTCTAAGTGACAAGTAATCACAACTACAGAAACATCAATAGCAATGTAAATAATTAAAGATTATATTTATGGATACATTTGGTTCTCAGTACTCTACAGTATATATGGATTCTGTCCTTATTTATGCTGCTATTGAAGTTTCTGCAGAGTTGCTTTCCAGTATTAATGTAATTATTTACATTGCTATTGATGTTTCTGTAGGTGCATCCTACTTTGTTTTTGTGATTACTTGTCAGTTATAATAATTATGTATACATACAGTATGTATAAATATCTGTAATCATGCTTTGTAGAGATTTCTGGCAACCCACAGATCAGTTTGGCTCGGCAGGGGGACCTATTTGCCAAGTGATGGAGAAATGGCTACATGAATGGAAGTGCCAACGTTCAAACTGGAATACCCTGAGGGAGAGGACCAGCTCTCAGGAGGAGAATGTGTGGCGCCCCTGAGGCTTCCGTCGCCACAGGACATTGCACCCCATCCAGCAGTGTGATGCCCCATTCTGGGTGAGGAAAGGAGTGAACGCCGGTCCCCTGGTAAATCTACACAGCACCCATTGTTAGGTACACACTGGGACCAGGGATAGTGGCAGCAACCCTCCCATGCTGCATGCTGGGAGGGGCCGTAAGACCCATCCCTGCTCCTATAGGGTACAGCTTAGCAACTGGGGAGGTGGGAGGAGCCACCAGAGAGCAGTCAGAGAAAGGAAGGTCAAGTTTAGTTAGATAGAGAGAGAGGGAAGGAGGAGGAGGAGGTCTGCAGGAGGCAGACGTGAAAGAGAAGAAGGAAAGAAAAGCTCTAGTCAGACAGGAGCTAAGGAAAGAAAGTGACGCTTCCTGGTGAAGATCCTGGGACTGGGACTCAGAGGGTCCAGGTAACACCAAGCAGGGAACGAAGGGATTCCAGGGCCACGGATAGCTGTAGAGCTGTGGTGGCCTGTTCCACAGGAACATCGGTGGAGGGATCAAGCTGCAACAGGGGACGGTCCCTAGAAACCAAAGGAGTGCAAAATTATCTCCAAACAGTAAAAACCGAGGCCCAGGGAAAGTTGTAAACTCCCCGGGCCACAGCCCACAGCAGAACCTCTAGAAAGGGGAGAATCATCCGACAGGTGACCCCCCCCAGCCTGGAGGCTGAAGTGGAGGCCGAGCAGGTTCATCCTAAAAGAGCTAGCCTTAGGAAGACAGCTGAAGACAGAGACACCTTAGAAAGAAGGGTACCGGTTTTCACTCCAGGAATCCCCCAGAAACGGCGGAGGTCCCTGACAGTGGGTTCCAGTCGTCTGAGGGCACCAGTGTGCGCATACCAGGATGTGTGAGTAAACAACTTGAAACTGCACCCTTGGTGTTGCCTCTGTTATTCCGTCTGCTTAGACTTCCACTACACCATAGACTCTCACGAGCACAACTGTGCCCCGGGGTACCGCTCCACCTGTGGGGAGCAGTACCACCACTGCTGCCACTTGATCACCCCGGAGGCCTTACACAGCAGCGGCGGCTTAATAGCCGCAAACCACAGGTGGCGTCACGAACACAAACTTTATTCAAACCCCAAGTCACCAGCCATATTAATTGACACCCACCAGGGCCACGGAGTCGGGCCCCGCCACCACTGACGACCCTCGGACTAGTCCGGCCCGGCACCGGGTGTCCCATAGCCCTGGGGTGGGCGAGTCAACTTTGGCGTCACGAACAGGATTTTGTGCCCGGTCCCACCGGGTACTGTGCGCCTGAAGAATTGTGCTTAAAAGACTGTGTTATAGTGAGAAACTGCCACCATTGAAGCCACTGAGCGCGGGAAGAAGGGGGGCGTGCCTGCAGAAAGAGCGCGAAAAGAAGCCCCGCCCCCTTGTCTAAGAGAAGAGCGCGAAGAAGTGCCTGCGATGGAGAGCAGCGGATGCAAAATGGCGCGCTGAGAATGCTGCCTAGAGGAAGAGAGAAGATGGCTCCTGCAAGCGGAGGCCAGGAGGAGCTCACCTGGATCAGGCCTGTGACCGCCACTGAGCTGGAGGCTGAGGTCGGGAGGATGGCTGACAGGATGAAGGAGCAGAGCGGACGAGAGACAGCCGTGTGGGGGAAGGAGATGGTGCTGGCCATGAGGAGTCTGCAGATGTCAGTGCAGCAAGGCCTGTGTGGAGGTGCCGCCCACGACCATCCGAAGCCCACACCAGCGATGGCGATCCTGCTGCAGAGCATCTCCGGCCTAGCCCTGGGTGAGTCCCACACTGCCCCTGCCCGATCGGGTGTGCTGACCCCGCCGGCGTTACTACCGGAGGTCGCAGCGATCCCTGCTGCGCTCCCGAATGTGATCCCTGCTGCGCTCCCAAATGTGATCCCTGCTGCGATCCCGGAGGCAATCCATGCTGCGATGCCCATTGAGATCACTGCTGCGATGCCCATTGGGATCCATGCTGCGATGCCCATTGGGATCCATGCTGCGATGCCCGCTGCGACCCAAGCTGTGATCCATGCTGCGATCCTGACTGAAGTCCCTGCTGAGACGTCCGGCGCAGAAACACCCTATCCGGCCAGATCAGACCAGGTCGCAATGCCATCTATCCTAGCAATTGTCGTGGCTGAAGAGCAGACTCCTGAACAGCCAGAAGAGGACCCCCGCAACTAATTAGAAGAAAGAAGATGCTGAACTGTAAATAGCCCCTGTATGTCTGTCCAAGGTTCTTTTTGAAGATGACACCCTTTCCTGCATTCCTGCCCCTTTGTACTTTTCGAAGATGTCACCCCCCCCCCCCCCACTGTTAATGTGTTACCGGGCCACTGGACTTGAAAGTGGTCCGCAGTTACATGTGTTTATATGTGAAGTATGTTGATGTGTAACCAGGCCACTGGACGTAATGTGGCTGGTCTGCTCTAGTTTAAAAAGACTTTAAAGTTTTTGCAACGTTCAAGCATATCCGCCTCCCATAAAGGGAAGAAAAGTTCGAAAGTTTTAATGTTTCATGTGTACACAAAAATGTCTTTTGCAGTTTCTTTCCACATTTCTGTTGTTTTTCAGCCCAAGGACGTGCTGGGATTCGCTGTGGGGGAGTGTGGCGCCCCTGAGGCTTCCGTCGCCACAGGACATTGCACCCCATCCAGCAGTGTGATGCCCCATTCTGGGTGAGGAAAGGAGTGAATGCCGGTCCCCTGGTAAACCTACACAACACCCATTGTTAGGTACACACTGGGACCAGGGATAGTGGCAGCAACCCTCCCATGCTGCATGCTGGGAGGGGCCGTAAGACCCATCCCTGCTCCTATAGGGTACAGCTTAGCAACTGGGGAGGTGGGAGGAGCCACCAGAGAGCAGTCAGAGAAAGGAAGGTCAAGTTTAGTTAGATAGAGAGAGAGGGAAGGAGGAGGAGGAGGTCTGCAGGAGGCAGACGTGAAAGAGAAGAAGGAAAGAAAAGCTCTAGTCAGACAGGAGCTAAGGAAAGAAAGTGACGCTTCCTGGTGAAGATCCTGGGACTCAGAGGGTCCAGGTGACACCAAGCAGGGAACGAAGGGATTCCAGGGCCACGGATAGCTGTAGAGCTGTGGTGGCCTGTTCCACAGGAACATCGGTGAAGGGATCAAGCTGCAACAGGGGACGGTCCCTAGAAACCGGAGGAGTGCAAAATTATCTCCAAATAGTAAAAACCGAGGCCCAGGGAAAGTTGTAAACTCCCCGGGCCACAGCCCACAGCAGAACCTCTAGAAAGGGGAGAATCATCCGACAGGTGACCCCCCCAGCCTGGAGGCTGTAGTGGAGGCCGAGCAGGTTCATCCTAAAAGAGATAGGCTTAGGAAGACAGAGACACCTTAGAGAGAAGGGTACCGGTTTTCACTCCAGGAATCACCCAGAAACGGCGGAAGTCCCTGACAGTGGGTTCCAGTCATCTGAGGGCACCAGTGTGCGCATACCAGGATGTGTGAGTAAACAACTTGAAACTGCACCCTTGGTGTTGCCTCTGTTATTCCGTCTGCTTAGACTTCCACTACACCATAGACTCTCACGAGCACCAACTGTGCCCCGGGGTACCGCTCCACCTGTGGGGAGCAGTACCACCATTGCTGCCACTTCATCACCCCGGAGGCCTTACACAGCAGCGGCGGCTTAAAAGCCGCAAACCACAGGTGGCGTCACAAACACAAACTTTATTCAAACCCCAAGTCACCAGCCATATTTAACTGACACCCACCAGGGCCACGGAGCCGGGCCCCGCCACCACTGACGACCCCCGGACTAGTCCAGCCCGGCACCGGGTGTCCCATAGCCCTGGGGTGGGCGAGTCAAATGCCTAGGTCCAGATCACTCAGAATGGGCCAGCAGATACTTTGGCATTGGTAATCAACATTAAAATTGATGGAAATCCTTTTGTAGCTTCACTGGACACATGTTCACATGTCACCACCATCCAAGCCTTCTACTATGAACCTTACTGGAATCCTGACCAGTTCCTGCATCTTACAGAAGCCTACATTAGTGTTATTGTGGTGCCCCTGCGGCTCCAGTCGCCACAGAGTATTGCACCTTACAGTGCCTACAAGTAGTATTCAACCCCCTGCAGATTTAGCAGGTTTGATAAGATGCAACTAAGTTAGAGCCTGCAAACTTCAAACAAGAGCAGGATTTATTAACAGATGCATAAACCTTACAAACCAACAAGTTATGTTGCTCAGCTAAATTTTAATAAATTTTCAACATAAAAGTGTGGGTCAATTATTATTCAACCCCTAGGTTTAATATTTTGTGGAATAACCCTTGTTTGCAATTACAGCTAATAATCGTCTTTTATAAGACCTGATCAGGCCGGCACAGATCTCTGGAGTTATCTTGGCCCACTCCTCCATGCAGATCTTCTCCAAGTTATCTAGGTTCTTTGGGTGTCTCATGTGGACATTAATCTTGAGCTCCTTCCACAAGTTTTCAATTGGGTTAAGGTCAGGAGACTGACTAGGCCACTGCAACACCTTGATTTTTTCCCTCTTGAACCAGGCCTTGGTTTTCTTGGCTGTGTGCTTTGGGTCGTTGTCTTGTTGGAAGATGAAATGACGACCCATCTTAAGATCCTTGATGGAGGAGCGGAGGTTTTTGGCCAAAATCTCCAGGTAGGCCGTGCTATCCATCTTCCCATGGATGCGGATCAGATGGCCAGGCCCCTTGGCTGAGAAACAGCCCCACAGCATGATGCTGCCACCACCATGCTTGACTGTAGGGATGGTATTCTTGGGGTCGTATGCAGTGCCATCCAGTCTCCAAACGTCACGTGTGTGGTTGGCACCAAAGATCTCGATCTTGGTCTCATCAGACCAGAGAACCTTGAACCAGTCTGTCTCAGAGTCCTCCAAGTGATCATGAGCAAACTGTAGACGAAACCAATTGCTTACTACTTTTATATAAAATCGTATAATTTTATTATTATCAATTCACGTACATAACATATATCTATGTGCTCAACTAAGGGTATAGGTGAGTCAAATTTCTACATAGGTCAATGTGCTCAGTTAAAGGTAGACAGATAAGTCACACTTAATGAGAAACCAAGAAATGCTCAATAAGAGGTAAATAACATTTCTTATGGAACTCAATTCAAGAAATTCCCGACGCGTTTCGCCCTTGTCAATATCAGGGGCTCATCAGGGGCTTTTCAACAATTTCTTGAGAGAATTTTCCGGCTTTGGACAGATCTGTGACAAATACAATGAGATAAAACCCAAATAAATTATAAGTCCAAGAATCCAATTTAGATAGCAAATGTAGGTGTACATCAAAACACCGATACTAACCAATAATCGCTGATTGCCACTTCAAAGAAATGTAGGGGGACAACCGTACCTGGTACCTCCCACACAGACTTCCCTAAGGTAGGACCCTTATAAACCTTCCGGTGAGCAATATCAGGCTCAGGTGACTTCATTAGTTCTATGTTTTTTGCACTGTAGATACTGGTTGCTGTGGATCCCTGTGGTTACCCCCTGCCCCACTGTGGGATAGCAACCAGGTATGTGGTATGTGTACTGCAACTGATGATGGGATAAGTGAGAAGGGTAAGCTCCATACCATATATGACCACAAATGTATTTGTCTCGGTATATACAGGACCTGGAGTGTATGTACCCCCTCCTTTACTGTTGGAGGCTGTATATCCTGGGTATATTGCCAAGAATACGTGATTGATAGTTCAAAGCGCACTCAGGCCTGTGGATGAATTTGAGGTATTTCCCTATGATGGTTTGATAATTTTAATCAAGCTGCTTTGAATTGTATGTGGTGCTGAATATGGTTCCTTTTCACTTTCTCTCCCAATAGGTCCCCCTGATGGGAGTTATTTGATACTCTGGGAGGTTTTTATAGATTCATGTGAACATATTGCATGGTCCACTGTGGGCATCTATAACCAGTCTAGGTAATATCACATAAAGATGGAGTATGAAATCATGTATTTTAATCTGGCCTCATCATCTGTCCTCTATTTCCATAACTGTGGAGCAATTTGTTGTCTGTTTCTTTATTGACAGTATTCATTAGGACCCCAACCTCAGTGGGTTATGAGTAACTCATGAATTATTAATCAGAAAGGTACTGTTCTTTTAATAATGGTTCCTAACCCTGGATATGGGGCTGTTATCTGAAGATGAATTTACTTATAGTGTGTCTACCCATATAGGTGATAAAGTCATCCTGACACATTTTATGATAAATCAGCCATAAATCCGCACGGTTGTCCCCCTACATTTCTTTGAAGTGGCAATCAGCGATTATTGGTTAGTATCGGTGTTTTGATGTACACCTACATTTGCTATCTAAATTGGATTCTTGGACTTATAATTTATTTGGGTTTTATCTCATTGTATTTGTCACAGATCTGTCCAAAGACGGAAAATTCTCTCAAGAAATTGTTGAAAAGCCCCTGATGAGCCCCTGATATTGACAAGGGTGAAACACGTCGGGCATTTCTTGAATTGAGTTCCATAAGAAATGTTATTTACCTCTTATTGAGCATTTCTTGGTTTCTCATTAAGTGTGACTTATCTGTCTACCTTTAACTGAGCACATTGACCTATGTAGAAATTTGACTCACCTATACCCTTAGTTGAGCACATAGATATATGGAACATCTGACGACTTCCCTATGCCCCGTATCCCTACTCGTCTGAGTGGTGATATAGACAAATTAGCCACTGCGGACTGAGCACCTCTTCCTCACTGTGGTGTTACTGCTGTAGGGGTTGTTTCCATCTGAGAGGGATCACGGTCACCATTAGGGAGGGCAAAACCCAGGGATAGCCGTCGTTGGAACGGGGTCGTCTTTACATTAGGACGCCGACCCCCGTAGTGAGGAAGGAAGAGTGATAGGGATAGACAATCCTTCCTCTATCTGCATCTTGTTTTTAATTGTATGTTATGTACGTGAATTGATAATAATAAAATTATACGATTTTATATAAAAGTAGTAAGCAATTGGTTATGGCAAAATATCTACTTTAGTATCCAGAATAGGTGTAGTACAAACTGTAGACGAGCCTTGACATGACGCTTTGAAAGTAAAGGTACCTTACGGGCTCGTCTGGAACGGAGACCATTGCGGTGGAGTACTTTACTTATGGTATTGACTGATACCAATGTCCCCACTGCCATGAGATCTTCCCGGAGCTCCTTCCTTGTTGTCCTTGGGTTAGCCTTGACTCTTCGGACAAGCCTGGCCTCGGCACGGGTGGAAACTTTCAAAGGCTGTCCAGGACATGGAAGGCTAACAGTAGTTCCATAAGCCTTCCACTTCCGGATGATGCTCCCAACAGTGGAGACAGGTAGGCCCAACTCCTTGGAAAGGGTTTTGTACCCCTTGCCAGCCTTGTGACCCTCCACGACCTTGTCTCTGATGGCCTTGGAATGCTCCTTTGTCTTTCCCATGTTGACCAAGTATGAGTGCTGTTCACAAGTTTGGGGAGGGTCTTAATTAGTCAGAAAAGGCTGGAAAAAGAGATAATTAATCCAAACATGTGAAGCTCATTGTTCTTTGTGCCTGAAATTCTTCTTAATAGTTACTTACTTTAGGGGAACCAAACAGAATTCTGGTGGTTTGAGGGGTTGAATAATAAATGACCCTCTGAATAAACTTTTCACAATTTAAAAAAAAAATAAAAAAAGAAATAACATTCTTTTTTGCTGCAGTGCATTTCACACATCCAGGCTGATGTACAGTCCAAATGTCACAATGCCAAGTTAATTCCGAATGTGTAAACCTGCTAAACCTGCAGGGGGTTGAATACTACTTGTAGGCACTGTATTTAAGGTGCAGTATTTGCCTCGGGTAAGCAGGGGGTTAATCACCGGTGTTACACATTCACACTTTACATACAGCTTAGGAGCCTTCTCACTGGGGAGCTGGACTAGGGTAGGCAGGTGGTTGGCCATCACGAAACATGGGAATATCCCGGTCACTAGGAGAACCACCTGGGGGGGCGGGTGCCACTTGGAGTAGAAGTAGGAGCAACTCACACAATCTTCAGTCAGTCCTCCCGTGACATCAGTTCTGGCGACACGATACCCCCATCTTCGCTCATCTTTTTCTTTCACGGGGCCTATTGGAGGGGCAACTCTTACAGAGGACACTTTCCAAACACCGGTGGCTTCTTCCAACTTATCCAAGGTCAACGGGGCCCATCACAGCGGTGACCAGTGCTTCTGCGGCAGCAACTGGGTGCCTTAAAGAACTGTGAGTAAAGACACCTGGAACTGCAGCAGCCGACTTGGACTCTAATAACTGGAGCCACCGCCCCGCACTTCGGCGCCAACGGCCACCGCCACCACTACTACTCCCCTCATCATCCTCCCCGGATCCCGCTCCACCTGTGGGGAGCGACACCATCTCTGCTGCTATTATCATCTGCCCTGGAAGACAGCGACAGCAGCAGCGGCTAATCCCTGGCCGAAAAGATGGCGTCACGACATTCCTTAGCTCCACCTCATCATCCCCCTTTTATTGTGGACACATCGGGGCACAAAACCGGGCACAAGGGCCGCCTCGTAACATCCCCGGAATCGACATCATAGGTTAACCCCTTGCCCCCTGGGTGCCACATTACTGCCAGCAATGGAAAAGCTGGTTATTGGGAACATACAGTAAAATAACGCCAAGCAGAGCTCCCAAAACATGGTCTAATTGTTGTAGAGTCCAAGATGATGCATTTCCCTCTGTTCTCCAGGGTATTAATGATGCGCCCACGGGGTCTCTAAGGGGTTACTCGTCACTGGGCTGGTGTCAATTTGGGTTGTCACAGTGGCCAGGCCGGTTCCGTGACTCCGGCAGTGTCAATAAAAATGGGGATGGGGATGATAACAGTTGTTATTTGTGATGCCACCTGTGATATGCGGGTAGTTGTTAGCCGCCGCTTTGGGATGTCTCGCTCTGCTGGGGCTGATGGTGATGCAGCGCAGGTATTGCAGCTCTCCACAGATAGAGCTAGGCCCCAGGGAGGATGTTGGGAGTAGTAGTCAGCTATTGCGCAGGGGCGCGATGATGGGAGCGCCGGCAATGATGGGCTGACACAGAGGGTGCAGTTCAAGTTCTTTACTCACTGAAGTCACACTGCCTTTGGAGTGCCGTGTCCCGCTTGATGGGCCTCAGCCGATCCCGGACAGTTCAGAGGTCAAGGCCGGTATTTCCTTCTGTATGTCCTTTCTAGTGGTCTTCCCTTCACCCCAAGTCCTGGGCCGTGGAATGGGTCACAGGTGCATGCTGCACTCCCTGCGAACCCTGGGATCCCCCTTCTTCCTAAGAAACCGGGTCAAGCCTCCAGCTCCTGACCACGGGCCCCTTTCTGTGTAGTGTCTTGTGACGTCTCTTCCTGAGTCTGACCTGACGCTTGCTGCGCCTGGAGGTAACTAACTGCTGTCTGAAATGGCTCCTCAATCTGTACTCACTCCTGGTCCTGGGACAAATTCATCCAGCCTCCGATCCCCAGGACCTCTCTTTTTTGCAGTTCTGCTTCTTTCTGTCTCCTCAGGCTGTCTGCATGTGTAACTGCTAACTCATCACCTCTTCTCTCTTTGTGCTGCTCGCCCCTCCCCCCCTGGTTCCTGAACTAGTGAGCAGAAGGCCCACTACAATAGTGATGGCCACCTTCCCAGTCTCTATCCTAGCCCAGTCCCAGTGAGAGGACAACTAACTGTGTGTTTTTGTGGATTGTGGTGGTTTTACCGGTGATGACTTCATCCGTATCCAAGATGAATACTGCACCCCGGGTGAGGTGGAGTACCCTGTGGTGCCTGAAGCCGCATGGGCGCCACACCCCCCCACAGTGAATCCCAGCAAGTCCGAGGGCTGGAAATAAAGCAGTACAGTGGAAACTGCAAAATTTTGCGTTATGCTAGTGTAACACCCAGGGATATGGGGTACTCGGTTCCTGGGCGGAGTCTCTATTGGAAATGTCACCATGGTGGCCGTTACCCGGTTCCGTGCCCTGGGCCCTTTTTGTAATGGGGATATTTACAGGGGAGATTAGGATAATGTTCACTTTTGACACCACTTGCAGTGTTGCGACTAAGTGTAGGGAGCCGCCGCTGCAGCATGTCTCTACTAGGGCTGATGGTATTGGCAGCTAGTATGGTAGTCCCTCCGCAAGTAGAGTTTTGCCCCAGAAGGTGTATGGTGTAGTGGGCGTTGGAAGAAGTTAGTCCACACAGATTTTCAGTGCAACCGGTTTACTCACTTTCTGCAGAAGAGGTTAACTGGTTGCCCGACGCCGGCTGGTTTCGTCTCCAGGTCCTCTTTGTCCCAGTGCCAGTCTGGTTCTCTGGTACGTTCTTCCCCTGCACCTGTCTCTGGTAAGTGGGTCCCCTTGGTATAGAACTGGGGGTCCCCATTCTGTGGTTTGTCCACTTATGTCCACCTGACGGTAGCGTGATCCCTGTGGGGTTGGAGTCTCTGGTCCTGTCCCCAGTTCTCCCTTTGGTACTGAGTCTTCGGATTCTTTACGGTCAGAAAGGTCCTTGATAGTCCCCTTGCTGTGCAGGTGTTAACAGGTCAGCTTGAAGCTCTTTCCTGTCCTAGGGTCCTGCACCCCGTCGGTGCGTAGTTCCGGGAGTACTCCACCGGCAACTACTTCTCCTGGGTACCAGGTCACCGTCAACCCAAGTCAGGATGTCACTTCAACCTTCACATTCCTGTGATCTGACACTTTCGGCAGTCACTTCAGTTCTGTGTCCTGTCTTCCTGACTACTCTCCACAGTCTGCCCCTATCACCTGGTCAACTAGTGGACTGGAGTGGCTCCACCTCTAGGCGGCCATCCATTGGTCCCACCGTAGCTAAGTAGCATTGTATGGGGGATTGTTGGGGAAAACTGGGATTACCTGGGTTTTTGGTGGTACCGGCACTGGGGTTCTGAGTTCCTAAGGGGGTAGGCCCTGAATCCTGGTGGGGATGCAGAACCTTGTAGTACCCTTATGGTTTCAGGGGCGCTACACTAGAAAACTGTAACATTTCTTCCCTTTATGGGAGGCATGGTTTCGTAAATGTTGCAAAGTTTTACATACATCACGACAAGTAAAATTCTTTGACACTGTAAAACACATCAAACATTGGTTCTCAGCATAAAACATTCCCTTTGGGCAATAAACATTCCCCTTGGCATAAAATTTTCACTTTGCATAAAACTTGCTCCCTTGCACCTTGCATCCCTCTGACCAAGTGCTAGTAACTTACCAGCAACAACAGTATGGGGGACCTGCCTTGAACCTCCAACGTAAGCTCTGGGCGTGCTCAGAGTGTTTCTGACCATGTTTCATTGCTTGGACACGCATGACAGGTTTGGGGAACCATGGTGACGTTAATTCTGATCTGGAGCATAGCAGGTGCTAACTATTTACAATGCATAGTTCTGACCACTCACAGTTCAGTGGCCTAAGTGTCCATATCAACATCAAAGAAGAGGGTCACTGTGCGGCTCCAAGGCACAGAGACCAATCACACGCAGTCCTGTAGTGTAGCTGTCTATTTCAACTAAAAAAAAACATTATCTATCACAACATTCCTTACAACAGTTTTTTTTCTTTTTGGCATATTTGTGACACCCCTGGTCAATCAGGTCGTCACAGGGTACTGCACAAGCTGCCCTTCCGTGCAGTATTCCACCTCCCTCTTAGTTCTTCGTCCCTAACTAAATGGTGTTGCCTCCAACAGCAAATCAAATCCTAGATACACCCTACACCACACCCACCAGACACACCAGTGGACGGCTTGAGTGGAATAGAGTTGCCCACTTGGGGGGTCAGGGAGGGGGTTGAGGAGTGCAGTCAGTCAGTGAGTGGAGTTTGAGAGGTGAAGGAGAGAGGTCAGGAAGTAGCCCTTGAGCTGTGAGGAGCTCAGAGGAAGTCGGGAGTGGTGACTCCTGAAGGAACTGTCTAGGTTGCAGACGGTGATCTAGGCCTAGAGGAGTCGGACCCTCGGTCGCAGGGGATTGTGGTGAGGTGCTCGGACCTGTCGAGGAGGACAGCCAGTAGCCTAGCACTATCACCAGTCCGGGACCGAAGGCACGGTGGGGTACATGGACCCTAGGTCGGGGAGTAGCTTCAGGCAACCCAACAATTCACCTGAGGAGAACGGAGCTTTTATGATCTGTTCCCAGCTGCTTCAGAAATCGGGGGAATTAGCGCAACGAGGGGGGTAGGACTTTCTAATCTAAAACGGTCCAGAAAATCCCAAGCGTGAGCCCTGAGAGCAAGCTCCCATACTTAGCTATAGTAGGGAGCGGGGCCCGGCTAGTTCCATGCCTACAAGTTGAAGTCAAACTAAGTGCCAGGAGGCAGGTCACGGGTCACCAAGCAGCACCATTGGGGATGGGACCCGGACGAGCTCCCCTCAGCGGCAGCAGTACCCAGAGACTTGGTTTACCTTGTTGTCAGTGTCTGCTTATGAACTGAGTGAGTACGAGAGCGACCCCAGCACCCCACAGCACTCCCCCTCATTGAGTCCCGGGGCATCCACCTACCCGTGGAGGGTTACAAACACCTTGCTGCCCCACTCCATCACCCCGGGTACTCCCAGTGGCAGCGGTGGTACTCCCCAATTTACTGTACACCACGGGTGGCATCACGAACTGTATATCAACTCCCCTGTAAATATCCCCTTTCATTCAAGTGGCCGCACGACCCCCGGGTCCAGAGACACTCGAACCACAGCGAACCCAGATCCGAGCAGCTCGACTGCTTCCACGGGGGCGGCTCATCTTTACTTGCGGTCATCAGGTCTGCAGTTTCCCAGCTCAGGGCAATCCATGCACCCCTGTACACTGTAACTCAGACCCAGTGTCTATGTCCCCTGGTCGCTGAACACTGTGTTTGTTGCGCTGTCTAGTGCAGATTCTCGGTCTGATACGCACTCTGGTGCAGCTTCAGGGGAGCCTGTTGCTTTTATCCCGTGTTCCAGATTGCTCTAGTAGCTGCTCGCCAAGGTGCGTTCTGAGTCCTTCTGTGCAGTCCTCCCATGCTCCGCCATTTCCTGGGAAGGTGGGACTCTTCTATGTTTCGGTTTTCCTCTGTAGCTGAGGAGAGTAGGCCTGGCTTTAGGCGCCGTGTGGCTACCCAGTCCACGAAGGGCGGACGTACCCAGCCCTCTTGATGGCTCATGGCGCCAGATCTTTCTCAATGGCCACCAATGCATAGTCTCCGTTTGTTCCATTTGTTAAGGCGCACAGTGCCCACGATGCGGGCACGAAATCCTGTTCATGACGCCAAGTTGACGTGCCCACGGGGTCAAGGGGGGTTACCCGTCACTGGGCTGCTGTTCTTCTGCTGGGTCACCGCAGTGGCCTTGCCCGGTTCCGTGACACCAGCGGTGTCAATAAAGATGGGAATGGGGATGATGGGGTAGTTGTTCATGACGCCACCTGTGGTGTGCGGCTAGTATAAGCCGCCGTTGCAGGATGTCTCTCTCTGCTGGGGCTGATGGTGACGCAGCTTGGGTGTTGCAGCTCTCCACAGGTAGAGCTAGGCCCCAGGGAGGATGTTGGGAGTAGTAGTCGCTTATAGCGCAGGGGCGCGATGATGGGAGCCCCGGCAAAGATGGGCTGACACAAAGGGTGCAGTTCAAGTACTTTACTCACTGAAGTCACACTGCCTTTGGAGTGCCGTGTGCCGCTGTGATGGACCTCAGACGATCCCGGACAGTTCAGAGGTCAAGGCCGATATTTCCTTCTGTATGTCCTTTCCAGTGGTCTTCCTTCCACCCCAGCTCCTGGGCCGTGGAACCGGTCACGGGTGCCTGCTGCACTCCTTACAAACCCTGGGATCCCCCTTCTTACTAAGAACCCAAGTCGAGCCTCCTGCTCCTGACCACAAGTCCCTTTCTGTGTAGTGTCTTGCAACATCTCTTCCTGAGTCTGACCTGGCGCTTGCTGCGCCCGGAGCTAATTAACTGCTGTGTGAGATGGCTCCTCAATATGTACTCACTCCTGGTCCTGGGACAAATTCCTCCAGCCTCCCGTCCCCAGGACCTCTCTTTTGCAACTCTGCATCCTTCTGTCTCCTCAGACTATCTGCATGTGTAACTGCTGACTCATCACCTCCTCTCTCTCTCTCTCTCTCTCTCTCTCTGTGCTTCTCGCCCCTCCCCCCCAGGTTCCTGAACTAGTGAGCAGAAGGTCCACTACATTAGTGATGGCTACCTTTCAAGTCTCTACCCAAGCCCAGTACCAAATCAAAAAAGGTCCGTGCAGCCTCTGTTAGGAGTCTCGACACAGAAAATAGCCAGATATCCCTCCTTAGCCAAGGAGTGGCTCTTTTTAGGAGACCACCATAACCACCATATTAAGTGGCCCTTTTAGTCAATATCCAACTCTTTGATGAGTTTAAAGATATGACAAGGGAAATACCAAAACCAGGTATCTATCCACAGACAGCTGTTTCGGGGTATTGCCCCTCATCAGTGTGGAGTAGGATTCTGGCTAAGTGGGAGCAATGCCTAGTAGACCAGCAAGACAAAACAATCGCTGTCTGTAGATGGATACCTGGTTTTGGTATTTCCCTTGTCATATCTGTAAACTCGTCAAAGAGTTGAATATTGACTAAAAGGGACACTTAATATGGTGGTTATCGTGGTCTCCTAAAAAGAACCACCCCTTGGCTAGATCCTTCCCAGAGGTATATCTGGCTATTTTTTGTGTCAAGACTCCTAACAGAGACTCCATGGACCTTTTTTGATTTGCATACTTCCCAGGGGGCAATGCACCTAGGATTTCACTGTGTTGAACGCCTTTGCTGGCTGCCGAAAAATGAGATTGCTCAATTGTTTTATGAATATTTTAATCGCCGTGTTCATGATATGGTAAACTGATGTGTCGGTGTGATGTTTCACATCAGTATGAGTTTGTAGATACCAAACATGTATTATTTTACTTTTATCAAAGTGATGAAAAAAATTCAGAAGTTTGTCCTAAAAGAGTTGTGCTTTTGGCGCCATTTTCCATAGCGTTATCATTTTTCGGGATCTGGGGCTCAGTGATAGCTTATTTTTTGCGTCTTGAGCTGGTATTTTTAATTATACCATATTTGTGCAGATGTGCTGCTTTGATTGCCTGTTATTGCATTTTAATGCAATGTTGTGGCAACCAAAAAATGTAATTTTAGCGTTTGAAGTTTTTTTCATGCTACCCCGTTTACCGATCAGAATAATTGATTTAATATTTTAATAGACTGGGCATTTCTTATCATGGTGATACCAAATATGTGTATATTTTTATTTTTTTATTGTTTAATTTTCAATGGGGCGAATGGGGAGTGATTTGAACTTTTAAGTTTTTTTTAAAAACTATTTTTTTACATTTTTTATTTATTTTACTAGTTCCCCTAGGGGACTTTATGGATCCACTGTCTGATTGCTTGTGCATTTCTGTTGATGAGAGCTGCACAGCTCTGATCAGCAAAATACATTATTCTTTTAAGAGCTACCGCTGTCGGATCTTACAGGATACATCATGGTCACAGTTACCATGATAACCATCGGCTTCCCGTGATCACATCACCAGGCCGCTGATGGCAGTGGGGAATGGCACAATCCTCGCCGCAGACATTTTAATTGCGCTGTCAGATTGTGACAGAGAGATCTAAGTGGCAAGCAGGTGCAGGTGGATCGTGGATCCACCAGTGCCTGTTAGCCCCACATGTCTGCTGACCAAATCAGTAGACATGTGTAGGAATCACCGCCACCTCACCACAGCAATGGGCATTGATTACCGCGATACGTCCAATAACGTGCCAGTACGTCATTGGTCGTGAAGGATTTAATGATGATGGCTGTATCATCTCAAAAGAAGGTCACACACTAGCAGAATGAAAAATCAAAGATGATCTGTACAGCTAAAAAGCAAAGAAAAGCTATACATTGCTAAAGATGAATAGCACAAGAATTATATTCATGTATGGGACAGGCACCTTGCACATAGAGATGCATAAGCAAGAAAAACTTAGTTCAAAAACAACTTGCTAATGGTATTAAAGGGAATCTGTCACCAGGTTTTTGCTACCTCATCTGAGAGCAGCATAATGTAGAGACTAGAGATGTGCGAACCTTTCAAAGTTTAATACACTGAGCCCTACCGAACAAATGCTATGTTCGTCAAACCAAACGCCAAAACTTTTCAAACCTCATTGGATTCAATGGGAGGCCAAATCTAAGGCAGAGAAAACACCCTTAGGGGGGGGGTCAAAAAAGCTTCCAAAACAGCAGAAATACATTTTACAGTGCAGCCCCACTGTTTTGGCATAGCCATTAGCTTCCTAGACTATTGACATAAGAAATATTGAGATGAATAAGACACAGGTATAGGGCTGGTGCTCCCACACCCCTGCCAGTACAGACAAGACAGAACTTAGAGACCCATCTTGGAATCTAGACATTTAAAAACACTTCAGGCAGACAGCAGGACAATGGAATTAATTGCCTCCCCTCCATTTCCCCATAGTGTCCTTGCATAGCAGGGAGGTATGATCCATGCAACACACAGGATGTGGCCTGGAATTTCAATTTTAAAAATCAAAAGGTGCATGAGTGACAGGATTAGGCCTCTTGCTCTCATACCCCTGCCAGTACAGACAAGACACAACTTGGAGACCCATCTTGGAGTCTTGATATTTAAAAACATTTCAGGCAGACAGCAAGACAGTGGCATCAGTTGCCCTTCTCCCCCATTTCCCCATAGTGTTTTTGCACATCAGGGAGGTGAGTTAAAGATTCACATGATATGTATTCTGTTAAATGTATAGCTTATCTGCCAAATATATTTCTTGAACTTTAACACTAGAACTACTGAGGCAGTCATTTTGACTACTTTGCACTATGTATTTCTATATAGGTGTCACGAGTCCAGTAGTTCTAGTGTTAAATATATAACTAATAATTTTATAATATAGTTAGCATGACAGATGCTTATGATTATACTAGAAGGTGGCCCGATTCTAACGTATCGGGTAGTCTAGAATGTATATGTAGGTTAGCAGATTGAATAATAAGGTAATGAATGGACTGGATGGGTTAGGTTTAATTTAGTATTCTTATAATTGTTTATTGGTTTTAAAATGACAAACAACAGAAGGAACAGTTTTAATAGATGAGTCTAATGTTTAATGTTGTCCATGGCTTGTAATGAAAGAAGGCCATGAACAGTGTAAAGTTAAGTAAAAATATGCTGATGCTGTGATGTGGCCCAATGCTGGTATGTGCCCCCATCATGCGGGGTAATGTGTGCGGGGGGCAGAGTGCGGGGGGGTGGAGCCGAGCGGGGCCATGGCGCTGAGGACGTCAGTGCCGGGGACTGCTTGGCTGGGGACAGGTGACTATCCAGGTGTGTGTGTGTGTTCAGTGTATACATGCGGAGGGCGGACTGCGGGGGGCAGAGCTGAGTGGGGTAATGTGTGTGGAGGGTGGAGCGCAGGGGGGTGGAGCCGAGCAGGGCCATGGAGCAGAGGACATCAGTGCTGGGCACTGCATAGCTGGGGACAGGTGACTATTCTTGTGTGTGTGTGTGTGTGTTCAGTGTATACATGTGGAGGGCGGAATGCAGGGGGAGCAGAGCCGAGCGGGATAATGTGTTTGGGGGCGGAGTGCGGGGGGTGGAGCCGAGCGGGGCCATGGCGCTGAGGACATCAGTGCTGGGGACTGCATGGCTGGGGACAGGTGACTGTGTGTGTGTGTGCTCAGTGTATACATGCGGAGGGCGGAGTGCGGGGGGTGGAGCCGAGTGGCGTAATATGTGCAGGGGGCGGACGCGAGCGGTGGGTATGTGTCGGCTGGGTTGCCAGTGTGGGCTCTCGGGGGTGCAGCACTCACCGTGGAGTCGGGGCTCTGTGTGGGTGCGGGGAAAAGTGACGGGCGTCGTCCTGTCGGCCCGTAGTTCGTGTTGTTCAGTTAGCTAAGCCGTTGGTCGCAGGCTCTTTAGCGCGTGCGGTGTGGCGACGGTTGTCACTGTAATGACGTCATTTTGGAGCAAGACAGACAGACAGACAGACAGAATAATGCAATTATATATATAGACTAGAAGGTGGCCCGATTCTACGCATCGGGTATTCTAGAATTTACGTATTGTGTAGTTCATGTATGATTTTTGTTATATATATATATATATATATAATTGCCTTATTCTGTCTGTCTGTCTGTCTGTCTGTCTATCTGTCTGTCTGTCTGTCTGTCTGTCATGCTCCGAAATTGTGTCCTTACGGTGACACAAAGCTGATTGGCCGCTGGGCTCGCCATGGCCCCGCCCCCCCACACGGATTGGCCTCTCGCCCCGGCTCTCTGCAGGCCCCGCCCCCCTCATGCAATGCACGCTCGCTCTGGCCCAACTGACACGGAGCTCCGATTCCCAGGTGAGTACACACATCAGATCACACTCACTCTCACACTCACTCAAAACATACCTCCCCCCAAAACACACCACACACACACAAACTGCGCAACACACACACAACGCTACAGACACACAGCGCTCCACAAACAACGCAACACACAAACAACACCGCTCTCACCCCCCATCACACCCAGACAACATCCAGAACATGTACAGCGCCCTACACAAATACTTGGTAACTACACACAACAACATCATATATATATATATATATATATATATATATATATATATATATATATATATAACAAAAATCATACATGAACTACACAATACGTAAATTCTAGAATACCCGATGCGTAGAATCGGGCCACCTTCTAGTATATATATATATATATATATATATATATAGATGTTGTTGTGTGTAGTTACCAAGTGTTTGTGTAGGGCGCTGTACATGTTCTGGATGTTAAAACAAACAGCCAGCACCAAATGTGCACTACAGCACTAAACATTCCAAACTGTACTTATTATAAAAAAAAATTTTGAGATTTTTGGCAAAAAATTGCAATTTCTTGAGCTGCTTCGCCACGTCACGGCAAATCTCATTTGAAGCAGTCCTACACTAAAATATTTTTATAAAATGTGCCATACGGCCTCACATATGAATAGTAGAACTGCTCTTAGCAGCACTCACCTGGTCTATTTCAATCCCGTACCCATGACTGAGTCATGGCTGTGGGCGGGACAGGTCCAAGCAAATGCTGCATGAAGTAAATAGCCTGTGGACAAAGCCTGATGACTTAATGTGAACAGTCACCAACCGCCAAAATCCAGACAGATGGAATACATCCCAAATTGGGGTGCATAGCAAGGTGGAGGTCAACCACCGACCAATTCAATGAAGAAAAAACAAAAAGCCAGCACCAAATGTGCACTACAGCACTAAACATTCCAAACTGTACTTATTATAAAAAAATTTTTGAGATTTTTGGCAAAAAAATTGCAATTTCTTGAGCTGCTTCGCCACGTCACGGCAAATCTCATTTGAAGCAGTCCTACACTAAAATATTTTTATAAAATGTGCCATACGGCCTCACATATGAATAGTAGAACTGCTCTTAGCAGCACTCACCTGGTCTATTTCAATCCCGTACCCATGACTGAGTCATGGCTGTGGGCGGGACAGGTCCAAGCAAATGCTGCATGAAGTAAATAGCCTGTGGACAAAGCCTGATGACTTAATGTGAACAGTCACCAACCGCCAAAATCCAGACAGATGGAATACATCCCAAATTGGGGTGCATAGCAAGGTGGAGGTCAACCACCGACCAATTCAATGAAGAAAAAACAAAAAGCCAGCACCAAATGAGCACTACAGCACTAAACATTCCAAACTGTACTTATTATAAAAAAAATTTGAGATTTTTGGCAAAAAATTGCAATTTCTTGAGCTGCTTCGCCACGTCACGGCAAATCTCATTTGAAGCAGTCCTACACTAAAATATTTTTATAAAATATGCCATACGGCCTCACATATGAATAGTAGAACTGCTCTTAGCAGCACTCACCTGGTCTATTTCAATCCCGTACCCATGACTGAGTCATGGCTGTGGGCGGGACAGGTCCAAGCAAATGCTGCATGAAGTAAATAGCCTGTGGACAAAGCCTGATGACTTAATGTGAACAGTCACCAACCGCCAAAATCCAGACAGATGGAATACATCCCAAATTGGGGTGCATAGCAAGGTGGAGGTCAACCACCGACCAATTCAATGAAGAAAAAACAAAAAGCCAGCACCAAATGTGCACTACAGCACTAAACATTCCAAACTGTACTTATTATAAAAAATTTTTTGAGATTTTTGGCAAAAAATTGCAATTTCTTGAGCTGCTTCGCCACGTCACGGCAAATCTCATTTGAAGCAGTCCTACACTAAAATATTTTTATAAAATGTGCCATACGGCCTCACATATGAATAGTAGAACTGCTCTTAGCAGCACTCACCTGGTCTATTTCAATCCCGTACCCATGACTGAGTCATGGCTGTGGGCGGGACAGGTCCAAGCAAATGCTGCATGAAGTAAATAGCCTGTGGACAAAGCCTGATGACTTAATGTGAACAGTCACCAACCGCCAAAATCCAGACAGATGGAATACATCCCAAATTGGGGTGCATAGCAAGGTGGAGGTCAACCACCGACCAATTCAATGAAGAAAAAACAAAAAGCCAGCACCAAATGTGCACTACAGCACTAAACATTCCAAACTGTACTTATTATAAAAAAATTTTTGAGATTTTTGGCAAAAAATTGCAATTTCTTGAGCTGCTTCGCCACGTCACGGCAAATCTCATTTGAAGCAGTCCTACACTAAAATATTTTTATAAAATGTGCCATACGGCCTCACATATGAATAGTAGAACTGCTCTTAGCAGCACTCACCTGGTCTATTTCAATCCCGTACCAATGACTAAGTCATGGCTGTGGGCGGGACAGGTCCAAGCAAATGCTGCATGAAGTAAACAGCCTGTGGACAAAGCCTGATGACTTAATGTGAACAGTCACCAACCGCCAAAATCCAGACAGATGGAATACATCCCAAATTTGGGTGCATAGCAAGGTGGAGGTCAACCACCGACCAATTCAATGAAGAAAAAACAAAAAGCCAGCACCAAATGTGCACTACAGCACTAAACATTCCAAACTGTACTTATTATAAAAAAAAATTTGAGATTTTTGGCAAAAAATTGCAATTTCTTGAGCTGCTTCGCCACGTCACGGCAAATCTCATTTGAAGCAGTCCTACACTAAAATATTTTTATAAAATGTGCCATACGGCCTCACATATGAATAGTAGAACTGCTCTTAGCAGCACTCACCTGGTCTATTTCAATCCCGTACCCATGACTGAGTCATGGCTGTGGGCGGGACAGGTCCAAGCAAATGCTGCATGAGTAAATAGCCTGTGGACAAAGCCTGATGACTTAATGTGAACAGTCACCAACCGCCAAAATCCAAACAGATGGAATACATCCCAAATTGGGGTGCATAGCAAGGTGGAGGTCAACCACCGACCAATTTTTCTTCATTGAATTGGTCGGTGGTTGACCTCCACCTTGCTATGCACCCCAATTTGGGATGTATTCCATCTGTCTGGATTTTGGCTGTTGGTGACTGTTCACATTAAGTCATCAGGCTTTGTCCACAGGCTATTTACTTCATGCAGCATTTGCTTGGACCTGTCCCGCCCACAGCCATGACTCAGTCATGGGTACGGGATTGAAATAGACCAGGTGAGTGCTGCTAAGAGCAGTTCTACTATTCATATGTGAGGCCGTATGGCACATTTTATAAAAATATTTTAGTGTAGGACTGCTTCAAATGAGATTTGCCGTGACGTGGCGAAGCAGCTCAAGAAATTGCAATTTTTTGCCAAAAATCTCAAAACATTTTTTATAATAAGTACAGTTTGGAATGTTTAGTGCTGTAGTGCACATTTGGTGCTGGCTTTTTGTTTTTTCTTCATTGAATTGGTCGGGGGTTGACCTCCACCTTGCTATGCACCCCAATTTGGGATGTATTCCATCTGTCTGGATTTTGGCTGTTGGTGACTGTTCACATTAAGTCATCAGGCTTTGTCCACAGGCTATTTACTTCATGCAGCATTTGCTTGGACCTGTCCCGCCCACAGCCATGACTCAGTCATGGGTACGGGATTGAAATAGACCAGGTGAGTGCTGCTAAGAGCAGTTCTACTATTCATATGTGAGGCCGTATGGCACATTTTATAAAAATATTTTAGTGTAGGACTGCTTCAAATGAGATTTGCCGTGACGTGGCGAAGCAGCTCAAGAAATTGCAATTTTTTGCCAAAAATCTCAAAACATTTTTTATAATAAGTACAGTTTGGAATGTTTAGTGCTGTAGTGCACATTTGGTGCTGGCTTTTTGTTTTTTCTTCATGTTCTGGATGTTGTCTGGGTGTGATGGGGGGTGAGAGCGGTGTTGTTTGTGTGTTGCGTTGTTTGTGGAGCGCTGTGTGTCTGTAGCGTTGTGTGTGTGTTGCGCAGTTTGTGTGTGTGTGGTGTGTTTTGGGGGGAGGTATGTTTTGTGCAATGTGCGTGTTGTGCGGTATGTGCGTATATTTGTGTGTGCAGCGTTGTCTGTGTGTGTGGGTGTCTGTGTAGGGCAGTTGTTTGTGGTTCCCAGTGTGTGTGTGTGGTGTGGTGTGTTGTGCAGTGCGCGCGCGCGCGCGTATGTATGTGTGTTGGGGGGAGGTGTGCACTTCCCATCGTGCTCCATCCCCCATGCAGCGCACTCCCCATCGTGCTCCCTCCCGTATGCTGCGCACCCCCCATCGTGCTCCATCTCCCATCCTGCGCACTCCCAAACGTGCTCCATCCGCCATGCTGCGCACTCCCAAACGTGCTCCATCCGCCATGCAGCGCACTCCCCATCGTGCTCCATCCCCCATGCTGCGCACTCCCAAACGTGCTCCATCCGCCATGCTGCGCACTCCCCATCGTGCTCCATCTCCCATGCTGCGCACTCCCAAACGTGCTCCATCCGCCATGCTGCGCACTCCCAAACGTGCTCCATCCCCTATGCTGCGCACCCCCCATCGTGCTCCATCTCCCATCCTGCGCACTCCCAAACGTGCTCCATTCGCCATGCTGCGCACTCCCAAACGTGCTCCATCCGCCATGCTGCGCACTCCCAAACGTGCTCCATCCGCCATGCTGCGCACTCCCCATCGTGCTCCATCCCCCATGCTGCGCACTCCCAAACGTGCTCCATCCGCCATGCTGCGCACTCCCCATCGTGCTCCATCCCCCATGCTGCGCACTCCCAAACGTGCTCCATCCGCCATGCTGCGCACTCCCAAACGTGGTCCATCCGCCATGCTGCGCACTCCCAAACGTGCTCCATCCGCCATGCTGCGCACTCCCCATCGTGCTCCATCCCCCATGCTGCGCACTCCCAAACGTGCTCCATCCGCCATGCTGCGCACTCCCCATCGTGATCCATCTCCCATGCTGCGCACTCCCAAACGTGCTCCATCCGCCATGCTGCGCACTCCCAAACGTGGTCCATCCGCCATGCTGCGCACTCCCAAACGTGCTCCATCCGCCATACTCCGCACTCCCCATCGTGCTGCATCCTCCATGCTGCGCACTCCCAAATGTGCTCCATCCGCCATACTCCGCACTCCCCATCGTGCTGCATCCCCCATGCTGCGCATTTCCAAACGTGCTCCATCCGCCATGCTGCGCATTTCCAAACGTGCTCCATCCGCCATGCTGCGCACTCCCAAACGTGCTCCATCCGCCATGCTGCGCACTCCCAAACGTGCTCCATCCGCCATGCTGCGCACTCCCAAACGTGCTCCATCCGCCATGCTGCGCACTCCCAAACGTGCTCCATCCGCCATGCTGCGCACTCCCAAAGGTGCTCCATCCGCCATGCTGCGCCAGCATCAGCCTCTCCGTCTCCATCATCAGCCTCCCCATCCCAGCCTTCCCCAGGTTCAGCCTCTCTCCTCTCAGCCTCCTCCAGCACGCCGTGCTCCTCTGCCGACACTCACAGATCCGATCGCATACACTCACACACACCCACACACACCCACCCGATCGCATACACTCACACACACCCGATCGCATACACTCACACACACCCGATCGCATACACTCACACACACCCGATCGCATACACTCACATACACCCGATCGCATACACTCACACACACCCACACACCCCCACCCAATCGCATACACTCACACCCACCCGATCGCATACACTCACACACACCCGATCGCATACACTCACACACAAAGACACACACACTGACGATATTGCACATACGCGCTGATACTCACAACATCCGGGGATATCACATGCTTCTGGCCATGTGATCCCCCGGCAGGTCCTGGAAGCTCACAACAGCACAGTATCGCCGCCGAGAAGCAAGCGATATCCCAGGATGTTGTGAGTATTTGGATGCGATGTAATGTGTGAGGTGTGTGTGAGTGTGATCTGATTTGTGTGTGTATGTGTGTGTGTGTGTGCTGTTATGTGTGTGTATGTTCCGCAGCTGCAGGACCTTGATGTGTGGATGCGATGTGATGTGTGTGTGAGGTGTGTGTGAGAGTGAGTGTGAGCCGGTGTACACTGGTAACTATGATACACATCGGGTAACTAAGGGACCTTAGTTACCCGATGTATATAATGGTTACCAGCTTTCACGGCCTCCGTCAAGATCCCAGCATCGCAAGGTTATGTCTGGCGCTGCCGGGATCCTGACGGAGCCGGTGTAGAAGCAAGCGATATCCCAGCATGTTGTGATGTGTGAGGTGTGTGTGAGAGTGAGTGTGAGAGTGAGTGTGATCTGATGTGTGTGTGTACTCACCTTGGAATCGGAGCTCCGTGTCAGTTGGGCCAGAGCGAGCGTGCATTGCGTGAGGGGGGCGGGGCCTGCAGAGAGCCGGGGCGAGAGGCCAATCCGTGTGGGGGGGCGGGGCCATGGCGAGCCCAGCGGCCAATCAGCTTTGTGTCACCGTAAGGACACAATTTCGGAGCATGACAGACAGACAGACAGACAGACAGAATAAGGCAATTATATATATAGATTATATGTAGAAGATGTAACAGGCTTTCAAATGGAAGAGAGCGGAGTTAATCTGGAGTTAACCTGTTCCCCTAGTTGTCTCCGTCATCCGCCGGCCGCGTGTGCGCACTAGCCATTTACATGGCTGTTATGTGCGCGCATGTAATTGAGGGAAAGAAGGCGAGCCCTTGGTGACTGGGGACAGCATTAAACATGCGCTGGGTTAGAACTGACGGAGAGGTGCGCATACCCATTGTCCTTCTTTGCCTTCCTGGGCCTCTCCGTTGTCTGGCGGCTGTACATGCACACTGGTTATTTATATGACCTTAATGCACATATGGCCAGGAGACTAACGGCAAGCCTGGGACAGCGTGGAGTATGCACCGGCGTCTCCATGCCAGTGGTCCACATTTTCAAGTTGGTCATATAAAGTAGGGCCTCATAATCAGTAAGTAATAGCCTCTTGAGGAAGCGTTGTGCAAAATGCGCATCGGGGAATAGGTGGACCTCACCAGTAATCTCTATATGTGTAATTACTTTTGACTGATAACTTTTCACTAGTGATCTTGAAGGGACAGTGCAATACTATGCATATAACTACATCTGATCGCTAATTCAATGCTGAGGCCCACAATAGAAGAGGCATAATACTATATATGTTACATCTACCTAGGATGATTTGCAATGGGAAAAGTGCAATATTCTGTATTGCTGTGTGCATTTTGACAGAGCTCTGCCTAATCTTGGGATTCAGGCATAGGATTCCATTATGAACAAACACTAATATCTAATAATTTGTTGTAACTTGTTTGTGGAGAGTTTTGAAAAGTCATATATAGAGTAAGATATTTACCATCAGTTTTATAACCACTGATTAAATTGTGAAATACCTGTTATAGGTGGTTATGACTAGATAAAAAATATATATGGTTGATTATGAGATCTGGGGCAGACATTCCATATATGCACATTCAATTGTAATAGTAATAAATAGATGCATCCAGTGGCATGTACCTAATATCAATAATTGATTTGCATCCATTGGTACATATCTACTATCAATAATTGATTTATGTTATATTGTGTAAATTAAACGATGGCGTAAACAATAACTGTAAATACTGCTGCATCCTGTTATAGTAGACAATTTTCTTATCCTATAGCCTCCCTTTTGTGTTTTCTCTACTTGTAACATTATAAGTCTTTTATGTAATATGCATGATAATTGAGCATAGTAGGATATGAATTGAATTGCATATGCACATGTCACTTTAGGGATCAAGTTCACCCTTTTTTGTGTGAATCATACACTGAAATTTACAGTATGTGTTTTAAAAAAAAGAGAATTTTGTTTACTTACCGTAAATTCTTTTTCTTATAGTTCCGACATGGGAGACCCAGACCATGGGTGTATAGCTTCTGCCTCCGGAGGACACACAAAGTACTACACTAAAAGTGTAGCTCCTCCCTCCGAGCATATACGCCCCCTGGATGACAAATCTAACCAGTTTAGTGCAAAAGCTGAAGGAGGACATCCACCCATAAGTAGAGACAGAGTAAAACCCGGAATAACCGGAACCTCTGTCTACAACAACAGCCGGTGAAAACACACGGAACAAGAACTGCCAACAGGCAACAGGGAGGGTGCTGGGTCTCCCATGTCGGAACTATAAGAAAAAGAATTTACGGTAAGTAAACAAAATTCTCTTTTTCTTCATCGTTCCTTATGGGAGACCCAGACCATGGGACGTCTCAAAGCAGTCCATGGGTGGGAAATAAACAGAAACTGAGAAGTAGGCAAAACCTAACTTCACAAATGGGCGACAGCCGCCTGAAGGATGCGTCTGCCCAAGCTCGCATCTGACGAAGCATGAGCATGCACTTGGTAGTGCTTCAAAAAGGTGTGCAGACTAGACCAAGTGGCAGCCTGACAAACCTGCTGAGCCGTAGCCTAGTGCCTGAAAGCCCAGGAGGCACCGACAGCTCTGATCGAGTGCGCCTTAATCCCTGGCGGAGGGGGCACCTGAGAACATTGGTAGGCATCGGTTATGGCCAACCTAATCCAACGAGCTAGGGTCGGTTTAGAAGCCGAGAGACCCTTGCGCTGACCCGTGGTTAGCACAAAAAGAGAGGTGCACCGCCTAAGAGCGGCGGTGTGTGACACATAGATCCGGAGCGCCCGCACCAAATCCAAAGTATGCAACGCTTTCTCAAAGCGATGCACAGGGGCCGGACAAAGGGAAGGCAATGAAATGTCCTGGTTAAGGTGGAAAGGAGACACCACCTTAGGGAGAAAGTCCGGAGTCGGACGGAGAACCACCTTGTCTTGGTGAAAGCCCAAAAAGGGTGACTCCGAAGAGAGTGCAGCCAAATCAGAGACTCTCCTGAGAGAAGTTATGGCCACCAGAAAGACCACTTTCTGTGAAAGTCGAAACAAAGGAACCTCCCTAAGAGGCTCAAAGGGGGGTTTCTGTAAGGCCGTGAGGACCAGATTAAGGTCCCAGGGATCCAAAGGCCGCCGGTAAGGTGGAATGATGTGAGATGCGCCCTGCATGAAGGTGCGCACCTGGGCCAGTCGGGTGATACGCCGCTGGAACAATACCGACAGAGCCGAGACCTGTCCCTTGAGGGAATTGAGGGATAGTCCTAGCTGCAGACCGGACTGTAGAAAGGACAGGATGGTCGGCAAAGAAAACGGCCAAGGAGCATGGCCGGAAGAGCGACACCAGGACAGGAAAATCTTCCAAGTCCTGTGGTAAACCTGGCCGAGGAAGACTTCCGAGCCTGAGTCATGGTGGAGATGACCTCGGAAGGAATGCCTGAAGCCGTCAGGATCCAGGACTCAAGAGCCACGCCGTCAATCTGAGAGCCGCAGAATTCTGGCGGAAAAACGGACCTTGAGAGAAGGTCTGGGCGGTCCGGGAGATGCCACGGCATTTCTACGGACAGACGGAGCAGGTCTGGGTACCAAGCTCGCCTGGGCCAGTCTGGAGCAATGATTATAACCCGACGGCCCTCCATTCTGATCTTGCGCAGGACTCTGGGCAAGAGAGCTATAGGGGGAAACACGTAGGCCAGACGGAACTGGGACCAAATCTTGAACCAGCGCGTCCGCTGCCAAGGCCTGAGGATCGTGGGAGCGAGCCACGTAAACCGGAACCTTGTTGTTGTGCCGGGATGCCATTAGATCCACTTCCGGAGTGCCCCACTTGCGGCAGATTGACCGGAACACTGCCGGATGCAGGGCCCACTCGCCGCTGTCCACGGTTTGGCGGCTGAGATAATCCGCCTCCCAGTTTTCTACGCCTGGGATGTGGACTGCGGATATGGTGGACTTGGAGTCCTCCGTCCACTGAAGGATGCAATGAACCTCCAACATCGCCAGGCGGCTGCGAGTCCCGCCCTGGTGATTGATGTAGGCAACTGCTGTCGCGTTGTCCGACTGGACTCGAATGTGCTTGCCCGCCAACAGGTGGTGAAAGGCTACGAGAGCTAGAAGCACAGCCCTGATTTCCAGCACATTGATCGAGAGGGCTGATTCGGACGGAGTCCAAGTGCCCTGCGCTCGGTGGTGGAGATATACTGCTCCCCAGCCGGATAGGCTGGCGTCCGTGGTGAGGATCACCCAGGACGGAGTCAGGAAGGAGCGTCCCTGAGACAGAGAGAGGGGCCGAAGCCACCACTGAAGAGAGCTCCTGGTCTGTGGCGACAGAGCCACTAGCCTGTGCAAGGAAGAGGTCCGCTTGTCCCAAAAGCGGAGAATGTCCAGCTGCAGAGGACGCAGATGGAACTGGGCAAAGGGAACCGCTTCCATTGACGCCACCATCTGACCCAGCACCTGCATGAGCTGCCTGATGGAATGACGGCGGGGCTTCAACAGAGAACGCACCGCCAGAAGAAGGGACTGCTGTTTGACTAAGGGCAGCTTCACAAGTGCCGGTAGAGTCTCGAATTGCATCCCTAGGTACGTAAGTTTCTGGGTCGGGGTCAGAGTGGACTTGGGCAGATTGACAAGCCAACCGAATTGGACTAGAGTGGCGAGAGTGAGCGAGACACTCCGCTGACAGTCTGCACTGGATGAAGCCTTGACTAGAAGGTCGTCCAGGTAAGGGATTACTGCCAACCCCTGGAGATGCAGAACCGCAACCACTGCTGCCATGACCTTGGTGAAAACACGAGAGGCCGTGGCTAACCCGAAGGGGAGAGCCACGAATTGGAAATGTTCCTCTCCGATTGCAAAACGTAGCCAACGCTGGTGTGAAACTGCAATTGGCACATGCAGATAGGCATCTCTGATGTCGATGAATGCTAGAAAATCTCCTTGGGTCATTGAGGCAATGACCGATCGCAGAGATTCCATGCGAAAGTGCCGCACCTGAACATGCTTGTTGAGAAGCTTGAGATCCAGGATGGGCCGGAAGGAACCGTCCTTCTTGGGGACTAGGAAGAGGTTTGAGTAGAAACCTCTGAACCGTTCCCGGGCGGAAACCGGAACAATTACTCCGTTGGCCTGCAAGGATGCCACGGCCTGTGAGAAGGCGGCGGCCTTGGAGCAGGGGGGAGTGGACATAAAAAATCTGTTTGGCGGGTTGGAAGAAAATTCTATCCTGTAGCCGTGGGAGATGATATCCCGCACCCACTGGTCGGAGACGTGTTGAAACCACACGTCGCCAAAGTGGGAGAGCCTGCCACCGACCAAGGACGTTGCTGGCGCAGCCAGATAGTCAAGAGGAGGCTGCCTTAGTGGCAGCGGCTCCTCCGTTCTTCTGAGGACGCGGCTTCGCGCACCAGCTGGGTTTTCGATCCTTGGCTGAGTTAGTGGACGAAGCTGAGGGCTTAGAGGATGACCAGTTAGAGGAACGAAAGGAACGAAACCTCGCCTGGTTCCTGCCCTGGACAGGTTTCCTGGCTTTAGTTTGTGGCAAGGAAGTACTCTTCCCCCCAGTAGCTTCCTTAATAATTTCATCCAGTTGTTCACCGAACAGCCGGGACCCAGCAAAGGGGAGCCCAGCAAGATACTTCTTGGAAGAAGCGTCTGCTTTCCACTCTCGAAGCCACAAGATCCTGCGGATCGCGAGGGAATTAGCGGAAGCCACCGCCGTGCGGTGAGAAGCCTCCATAATGGCAGACATGGCATAGGATGAAAAAGCCGAAGCCTGGGAAGTTAAGGCAACCATTTCGGGTATAGAGTCCCTGGCGAGGGAATGTATCTCCGCCAGAGAAGCAGAGACTGCCTTAAGAGCCCACACTGCTGCAAAGGACGGGGAGAACGAGGCTCCTGCCGCCTCATATACAGATTTGGCCAGAAGGTCAACCTGGCGGTCAGTGGGATCCTTGAGTGAGGTGCCATTGGCCACAGATACGACTGTCCGGGCTGAGATTCTAGACACCGGAGGATCTACCTTTGGTGAGTGAGCCCACTCCTTGACCACCTCTGGTGGAAAAGGAAAACGGTCATCAGAACTACGCTTTGGAAAGCGTTTGTCAGGACAGGCCCTGGGCTTGGTAACAGTGGCCTGAAAACTGGAGTGGTTAAAAAACATACTCCTTGCTCTCTTAGGTGAGGTAAACTGGTGTTTTTCTACCAGAGAGGATTGTTCCTCTGACACTGGTGGATTGAGGTTCAGTACGGAGTTAATGGATGCAATCAAGTCACTAACATCCGCATCACCCTCAGATAAATCAATGGGGTACATAGAGGTAGCGTCTGAGCCCACAGTAAAAGTATCCTCCTCGCCCTGCAATTCAGCTCTTGAATCAGAGCCGTGGGACGAGGAAGGAGAAGAGTCCCTGCGTCTCCGTTTAGGAGGACGGGGTCCGGGAACAGATAAAACATGCTCTGTTAGCTCTGCAGAGCGAGTCAGAGCAGCAGAGGCACCCTGAGAAGGGGGCTGATGCATGGTCAGCAGAGTCCGGGACAGCTGTCCCATGGAGTCGGCAAAAGACTGGGAGATAGCTCTAGAAAACGATGCTACCCAAGCCGGGGGTTCAGCCACCGGGCCCGGAGCAGCCGGAGGGACCCCTGAGGAGGCTCCAGGCTGAGGCACCACCATGTTAGAGCAGGCATCACAATGTGGATATGTGCTCGGTTCATGCAGAATGAGCTGACATGCAGTGCAAATAGAGTAAAGCCTTGCAGCCTTGCTCCTAGTGAGAGACATGCTGCTGAGGTGGAGGCTCTGCAGTAAAGAATACACTCCTTTAGAATGACCCCCTGAGAGTGTATAATAAAGCCCACAACCAGAGGTTGTGGCTTACCAGACCTCTTTTTGTGTGCCCTCCGGATTCCACAGCTCGGACCCCCAGTAGATGCTGAAGTTGCAGCAGCCAGCGCCGATCAGTGAGTGAACGCTGATAAAATGGCGCCGGAGTGAGGAGGGGGGGCGGGGTTTAGCCCAAGAGCGGGAACCGGAGGGCCAAGGAGAGATACAGGGGAGGGAAACATCTCCTCAGAGAGGAGTGTCCTCCCCTCTGCTGAACGGCCGGTGGGCGGCGCCACACTGTTCCCCTGCATGACTGACATGCAGGGGCACTGAAAACGAAACTAGGCCGCATCTGAAGCCGGGGCCTAGATTTTTCCATGCGGCCGACGAGCAGGCACCATCGGCGCGGTTCTCAGGAAAAAAACAGAGAACCGGCCGGAAATCACAGCAAAGTGACAAAACACACTCTCCCCACAATAAATGTACCCGGGACCCCTGAATAACGTCTCAATACTTAGCTTATGAGACGCAGGGCCAGGTCCCTGGGGGGGTAAACGCTCCGTCCGGCAGGATCCTGACAGGGCTGCGGATGGAGACCGGTCTCCTGCAAAGCAGTGAGAACCGTGATGGCTCCCACTTCAAGCCAGAGCCTCAGGGGATGGTGAAGGAGCGCGGCACGTGAAGGCTCCAGCCTTGTAAAGTCAACCTTAACAGCACCGCCGACACAGTGGGGTGAGAAGGGACGTGCCGGGAGTCCAGACTGGACCCGCTTTTCTTCCAAATCTTTGAAATCAAAAAATCAAAAATCAAAAATCAGAGAATGCATGTGTGTGTGTGACCTCCTGAACACAAAGCATTGAACTGGTTAGATTTGTCATCCAGGGGGCGTATATGCTCGGAGGGAGGAGCTACACTTTTAGTGTAGTACTTTGTGTGTCCTCCGGAGGCAGAAGCTATACACCCATGGTCTGGGTCTCCCATAAGGAACGATGAAGAAAATCTCTGTTTCAAGAAATTAATACGTAAAAGGCAGCCCTTGAAAGCACAAATTGTTAAAATTCACCTGTTCCAGAAAATTTCCTTAAATTTGATGGAAATTAAATTTGCACCAAATTGATTTGCTCATGTCCAGTAACTGTGATACAGGAGACAGTATTATAACATGAAAGATAAAAGTAATAATTTTTTGGTTAAATATGGAAACCCTAGAAAAATTACATTAGTGATGGGAAGAGCCGTGATGTTGTAATATGTTAGGTTTTTTATTGTATTATTTTACATATTTTTACATCTCTATATATGTGTATAAAAAGAATGTATAATGAAACGAAAAAACTGCACTATAAGCCGCCATGAAGTTTTCTTTCAAATCTCTGGACGGTAAACTGTCATCCATGATGCCCACATCACAGTGTATAGGGCAGAGCAGGTCCATGCGCTGCTGCCTGGCAGGTGCCACCTGAGGGTTCAGTCTCCTCTGACATCACGTTACCTGCACACGACCAACTGCTGTTTACTTTCAACTGTTGACGAAGGGGATTGGAATGAAGTCTACAGACAGGAAGAAATTTCTGAGAATGGTGTCCACTGGACATGGAAAAGAGAGCGAGGAGAAGAGAAAAGGGAAAAGGAAGAGAGAAGAGGACAGAGATACCACTGGATTGAAGAAGATCTCAAAGAAGTGGAGGGAGGCCAAAGACAGTGGATTGGAGGATAAAGAGCCAACACCTGGAGGCAGCGGAGACCCTGGAACATCCAGCCGCTACCCCAGGCTTGACATGAGCCACTTCAACATCCACAAAATCTTGGGTAGGGGCAGCTTTGGCAAAGTGAGTATATATTTTTTCTTTATAAAACTGTTTGCCATTTTATCTCCATCCATTTTCCTCTGTAGGTAGATATTCATTGAAGTGTACTTCTATGGGTTTATAAAAAAATATCCTGACACTCCCCTGTCCCCATGCCCACTTTGTATTTCACATATTGGAGCATCTTATCAACATAGTTAGGTGTGGTGCTGATATAAATGGGTATTCTGCTTCACTGAAGAGCTGATCTCTGGGATCACATCCGTGGGGAGTGGGGGGACATGATTTATTTCCTTGTGCTTGTCTATATATGCTGTTCTAAGGATACAATATATACTTTGACATCTATGTTTTATTAACAGCTGCACATTGATATAGCATCAATACTGACCCCAATCAATTCAAAGAGCCATCCAGTGTTTGTCCTTTTTGTACTCATAATAGTCGAAAAAAAACATTAACTCCTTCACCCGTGGGCCATTTTCCATTTTAGTTTTTTCCTCCCCTTTTGCCGAGAGCCGTAACTTTTTTATTTTTCCATCATTCTTTCCATCTGAGTGCTTATTTTTTGCAGGACGAGTTGTACTTTTGAAAGAATTTATTTGTTTTACCATAAAGTGTACTGGAAAATGGGAAAAAAAATTCCAAGTGTGATGAAATTGCAAAAGAAGTGCAATTCCACAATAGTTGTTGGGGTTCAATATATGGTAAAACTGATTTGTCATTGTGATGCCTCTGATCGGTATGAGTTTGTAGATACCAAACATGTATCTAAGGGGTTAAAAAAAATTCAGACGTTTGTCCAAAAAAAGAGCGATTTGTTGCCATGTTCCGAGACCCATAGCGTTCTCATTGTTTGGAACCTGTGACTCAGTGATGGCTTATTTTATGCATCTTGAGCTGATGTTTTTAATAATACCACCTTTGTGTAGATGCTACGTTTTGATTGCCTGTCATTGCACTTTAAAATATTTTTTGTTGTGACCAAAAACATAATTTTGGCGTTTAGAATTTTTTTTCTTGCCACGCCGTGTACCACTCAGATTAATTGATTTTATGTTTTGATAGACTGGGCATTTCTGAAAGCGGTGATACCAAATATGTGTATATTTTTTATTTTTTTAACTGTTTTTTTTCAATGGGGCGAGAGGGGGGTGATTTGAACTTTCAGGTTTTTTATTGTTTCATATTTTTAAAAACTTTTTTTTACATTTTTTATTTATTTTACTAGTCTCTCTAGGTGACTTTTTCTCTGCAGTGTCCAGTCTCTTGTTTATTTCTGCTGATCAGAGCAGCATCGCTCTGATCGGGAGAAATGCTGCTTTCCTTTGAGTGTCGGCGCTTCTTCAGCTCTGACACGAAGTGATTCATGGCAGCGTCAGAGGTCCTCAGCTGACCCTGCGCTACCATGGCAAAACATTGGTGCCCCGTGACCAAGTCACGGGGCCACCGATGGAGGCGGGGAACAGCACGATTCCCGCCGCGGCCATTTAAATTGTGCTGTCAGTATTTGACAGCGTAATCTAAAGGGTTTACAGGTACGGGTGATCTTTGATCCACCTGCGCCTGTTAGCCACATATCTCTGCTGATCAGATCAGCAGACATGTACAAGGATCACCACGGACTCATCGCCAGAGCCCACGATAACCGGAGGGAGACAGCCAAGGACGTACAGTACATTTTAGGTTGGAAAGAGGTTAAGATGTATCCATAGAGGATCCAAGAATCAGACAGTTCATTATGCCGAAACCTTAGCTTTGCTCTTCTATAAGGTCGTCTTTGATTGATATGTGCAGCTACTTGAAAACTGACAATGTAAGGTGAGAAAAAGGAAGGTATAGCAAAAAAATAAATGCTGAGGTTGGGACATAGCTGAGACAGGATATAAGGGTATGTGGTCCAGGCAGGAGGGAAGTGCAACAATGACATTGATACTACACTCTGTTCTCTCCATCAGATTATACACAGCAGTGATAGTACGTGGCCTCCACTTCCTTCATGGATACAACATCATCCACCGGTAAGAATAACTCTCTATATTCTTGGCTTCTCCGCCCAGTCCTGCAGTGACCCATTTCAAATCTCTAGTATTAATGGGAAGATTTCTCCTTCTATTTTCCTATTTAATTGCAGAGATCTAAAGCCGCAAAACATGATGTTGGATGCAGATGGCCACATCTGAATTATCGATCTCGGACTTGCCCAAGATGGTGTCACCACCTCCAATACCATATGTGGAGTGACAGGCAGTCTCCATTACATGGCTCCTGAGGTGCTTCACAAAACAGCATATGGCACAGCAGTTGAATAGTGGAGCTTAGAGATTGTGGTGTCCATGATGGCAACAGGATGCTCCCCATTTTACATCGGCTCCGTCAGCAAAAGGGCTTACAAAGATGTCATCAAAGAAGAGCCTGAAATTCCATCTTGGTTTGATGCTGACGAGAAACATCTTATCCAACAACTGCTTAACAAAATCTTGAGGAGCGACTGGGTGTGTGCAGGAACAGCAGAGCGCATCTTTTCTTTACCACCATTGGCTGGGAGGAATTGGAGAAAAGGAAAGCACGGCCTCCGTTTACACCATTCAGGCCAGTTCTTGAGAACTATCTTATGCTATGGCGAGAGGAAAAGAGAGCCCTAGACCCCGTGGCCGGATTTAATTACATATCACCAAGCTGGGCTCAGTAAGAACTGTCCCGTCTGGGAATATTTTCCTTCAGTTCTTCTCGCCTTGTGGTCATATCCATTGCCCTTGTCTTCTACCACTGTCTTTGCCAATGACTATAGTATGACTGTTATTTTTAGGTGGATCAAAAGATCAGGGCTGTGAGAAAATTCAAGAACATCTGGTGAGTGACCGCTATGCACGCAGGACACTAATCATTGTATCCATACATTATATCTGATGTTACATAGGGGAATACTTCATTATAAAGGTCATTCCTCTAAGATAACAAAAGATCTAGGAGATAGAAGTTGTTGAATAATCTTTTTATGTCCTGCAGGATGAGCCTTTGCCAACTTCCCAGATGTCCTTGCCTCCTGGCCTTTGCTTCATCTCTCTGCTGGTGTGTGTCAACTCGGCTACTATAGAACACCATCTCTCTCCTTAACATCTTCATGCTCAACCACTGCCATCGTGCACTGCACCACGCTCTTCACTTTGCATTCTTTAGTCCTGGACTGGCATCTGACATCATCCAGCCTGAAGATACTCTGCCCCCAAGGAGCGGCATGTGCTTGATGTCCATCTGGTGAGTTCAGGAATAATAGTCTATTACGGGCCATTATCCCTGAACTCAGCTCAGAACAGGTTGGGTAAATATCCCATCCATCACATAACACATCCACACTACACGATAAGTATAGACCCCCACATTACATGATAGGTATAGGCACCCACACATAGACACATAGGTTGTAAATGGAGATTTCAGCTTCTGATCCTGGGATTTAATCTGATCGCCATATTTGGGTTCAGGAAGGAATTTTTCCCCCTAATATGAGGACAATTAGCCCATTGTTTATAGGGGGTTTATCCCTTCCTCTGGATCTTCCCCTTGAAACTAGGTTACAGTATATATAGACAATAAATAATATATTAAAAATATTACACGGCAATCAGGTTAGGAGCCTTTGATCCTGGGATTCATCCAGATTGCCATATTTAGGGTCAGGAAGGAATTTCCCCCCCATTCCTCACAGGGGGTTTTCACCTTCCTCTGGATCTACATGGCCAATTAGTATGTTTAGTAAAATAGAATAAATAAGTAGGTTCTCATATTTATAGTAAAATATATATTAAAAAAACATGTAAAAGAATACAATATTTTTGGTTCAAATTTTTTTTTAGTTGAGACAAAAATAAATATAAGTTACTCCAAAAATAGAAAATAATTAAATATTTAAAAAAAAAACAAAAAAAACCCGAAACTATACTTGCGTATCACACATTAGCTATGAGCCCTTGATCCTGGGATACATCCCAATCGCCATATTTGGGGTCAGGAAGGAATTTTCCATCCTGATATGAAGATAATTGGCCCGTTTCTCACAGGGGGTTTTCGCCTTCTTCTGGATCTACACAGCCAATCAGTAGGTTTAGTAAAAATAGAATAAATGAGTAGGCTCTCATATTTATAGCAAAAAAAAAATAATATATATATATATATATATATATATATATATATATATATATATATATATATATATGTAAAATAATGATATAATATTTTTGGTTTTCAATTTTTTTAATTGACAGAAAAATAAACATTAATTAATCCATTAAAATTAAAATAAAATGTTAAAAAAAATTACAATTACACATTAGCTATGAGCCCTTAAACCTAGGGTTCATCCCGATCGCCATTTTTGGGGATCAGGAAGGCATTTTTTTACTTTCCTCTGGATCAACACGGCATTGAGTTGTGTAAGTAATTCTCATATTAATGACTTAAAAATATATTTAAAAAAATCACTTAAAAATAGATAATTTATAGCTGACATACACACATAAATATTCATTAGCTCAGTTAAAATAAAAGTATATAAATAGTTTAATACATTTTTTAGAAATGAATTTCATTACACACTTTATGAGCTTGATCCTGGGATTTAGGGGTGCTTTACACGTTGCGTCATCGCTAGCAATTGCTAGCGATGTCGAGCGCGATTGCACCCTCCCCCGTCGCACATGCGATATGTGGTGATTGCTGCCGTAGCGAACATTATCGCTACGGCAGCTTCACACGCACATACCTGCTCGGTGACATCGCTGTGACTGCCGAACAATCCCTCCTTCAAGGGGGAGGTGCGTTCGGCGTCACAGCGACGTCACCGCAACGTCACTAATCAGCCGGCCAATAGAAGCAGAGGGGCGGAGATGAGCGGGACATAACATCCCGCCCACCTTCTCCTTTCTGCATTGCCGTCGGGACGCAGGTAAGGAGATGTTTGTCGCTCCTGCGGGTTAACACACTGCGATGTGTGGAGCTGCAGGAACGACAAACAGGTCGAACCGACATTATGGAAATGAACGACGTTAAACAGATCAGCGATATTGTACACTTCTGTGCTCGTTCATCGTCACACCTAGGATTTACATGTTGCGATGTCGCTACCAGCGCCGGATGTGCGTCACTAACGACGTCACCCCAACGATATATCAGTAGCGATGTCGCAACGTGTAAAGCCCCCCTTATTCTGACCACCATGCTTTATTTGGGGTCAGGAAGGAATTTCCCCCCCCTGATATCAGGATAATTGGCCCATTCCTCACAGGGGGTTTTCACCTTCCTCTGGATCAACACAACCCATAAATAGGATTATTAATCTAAAGGCCCCATCACACACAGAGATAAATCTTTGGCAGATCTGTGATTGCAGTGAAATCATGGACATATTGTTCCATTTGTACACAGCCACAAACCTGGCACTGATTGTCCACAATTTCACTGCAACCACAGATCTGCCGCAGATTTATCTCGGTGTGTGACAGGGTCTTAATAGTTGTATAAATGACACTTATACATGATAATAATAAAATAAGTAATAACTTCCAGCTATAAATAAAATCGTTTTTTTATCCCCTACATCTTTGTTCTTGTCTTTATTTCATTGGACGTCCATTGGGTGAATGTGAGTTTAGCCCCTGGGTCTTATTCTCCAGCACTATGGACCTTGATGGAGTCGTCCCGTATCATGTAAAGTTTTCCCATACAATACATGTACATAATTGTGCAGGGAATAAAGCCCATGGAGGTCTTTGGCTCTTGATCAGGGGCGTAACTACAATAGGTGCATTTGTGGAGCATAGGGGGCGCCAAAAGTCGTTTTGGCCTATATGAAAAGACCAATCTATTAAAGACTTGCCATTATTTTGGCCCCCTTTGGTTTTTTTGCATTGGGGCCTATGAGCTTCATGTTACGCCTCTACTCTTGATTATCCCCTTTTGTTAGATCTGTCCCAGGTGATAAGATGATCAGATTGATCCCTTCTCCACAAACATCCTGCACCTGGCAGTAAGTGCTGAATTTCCACACAGTGCCTCCAGAGAATTAATGAAGTATTACACATCGTCCTCTGTAATCACTGGGCTGTCTATGGAAATAATGGAAGTGTGGGCTCCTCCAGAGCAGGAGACAATGTTTTTTGGACTTCTCCATCATGGTTAATAGATGAGAATACAGAACGTGCCGCGAAACCCGGTCTGCCCCCAGCCACCACCATCGTAATGCCGCCTCCCCCGTCCTTGACTGGAGCTGCCGCCGAGACATTGCTTGCAACACCGGCAGTGGAACCCCCGGCCCCCGTGGAGGATGCAAAGGCCGTGAACGACGATCAAGTTGTTCCGGTTCCCATTGCCTCAGACCCGGAAGAGATGGATTCGTGCTCGAGTACACCGGAATCATCCTGGGTTCCACGCTTCAGAGGAAACTGCTACCGAGTCTCCCTGTCGGCACGTTTGGTGCCGGAGATCCTGGTGATGGAGTGTGAAGAGGAATCCACCTCCGATGATGAGCCTCCGGCTGATACTATTGATGTGCTGGTGCCAATTTGTCGCCGCTGTGGCCTGCCAGGGCATTTTGCACAAGTGTGTCCGGGGAAAGGCTGTGATCAGGGAACTGGAACCGGTTCTCAGCAGCAGTGATAGCTCAAGAGAAGTTTGAAGCTTGAATGTTTAATATGGGACTTGTTGCTCTTGTTGAATCCTTCCACAGTGTTCCGTTTAAGTGAGAAGGGACATCAGGGATCTGGGTGATGCAAGAGGGTCCCAGATGTCTCTGGTGGAGGGCGGCAAAGGAGTTACTGTTTAAAAGGGTATTGTGCCATTCTTGTTGAACCTTTTTATATTGTCCCGTTAAAAGTAAAAAGGCCATTGGGGTCCCGGATGGTGTGCCGCTAGGAGGTGGTACCAGAGGCTCTCGGTGGAGAATGGCGCAAGGGTAGTGACTACCAGAAAGTTCAAAAGGTTTACCAGAGTCATCCCTTAAACCACCGGGGTTCAGCCCCCGTCACCAAGGACACAGCAAGGAACTCGGGGTGGTGCGACACCATGGCTAGCGGTGGCACCAGGGTCAGGTGTTTTGGGTGGCGGGTTGAAGGGAAAAGGGACAATGGGAATGGACTGTCGCAGGAAGGAGCTGCAGCAGAGTAGGCTGAGCTGCCAGCTACTGCTACAACCGGTAGCGATCCCAGTGGTTCTTAAATACACTCTGTGAAGTTTTGTAACGTTAAAAGTGTATTGCCTCCCCAGAGTGGGAAGAATATTTAACCTGTTATCTCTTTACAATTACAGTTTAATAAAACTCTAGGTGTCTGGTAGCTCGGGGACGAGCTACGTTTAACGAAGGGGGAATGTAGCGACCCTGAATGTGTCAGAGTGCTACAGGGAGCTGCATCTTGTACCCCAAGGTGCAGGGCCTACCCTCCCATGGTTCCAGGTTCCCATCAACAGTGTCACTGACATCCGCACTACAGATCCCAATCCCACCTCACACCAGGGCTGGACAGTGGGTTGGTCAAGTTGGAGCACGGCCGCCCACCTAGGGGTCAGGCAGACTGGTGGGAGGGAGGTAGTGGAGAGCAGAACAGAGTTAGCCCTCAGAGAGTGAGGAGCAGGGGAGTTGGAGCTCCCAGAGAGGCGACAGGTTGGTCGCAGACGGTGGTCTGGGACCACAAGAGTTGGGGACCGGTATTAGGAACACTGGACAGAAGTGTAACAGACGCAGTCTAGGAGGACTGTTGGCACCAGAAAGCCCAGCCACCTTACCGGTACCAAGCATGGCGGGGTACTGGACCCTAGATCAGGGAGTAGCTTCAAGCAACCCGATAATTAACCTGTGGAGGATAGTCTCTTTATGAACTTTCCCCAAGAGCTCAGAGATTGGAGGCGTCAGCACAACGCGGGGGATAGGGTCCTCCAAAATACACAACCCACTGAAATCCCAAGTGCCAGCTACCAAGAGCACAACTGCCATACACACGGGTAGCAGGGCCCCAAAAGCTTCAAGCCAAGGGGCCACAACTGTAAATCAATTTGTGCATGGAGGCAGAGCTCCGGACTTACCAAGTGACACTGGTGGGAGCGGAACCTGGACGGGCTCCCCCCGTAGAGACTGCGATGCCTAGAGACTTTGGTTTACCATCTGTGTGTCTACTTAATCCACCTGATCCAGCACCACGACTACCGAAGTGAGTAACCTGACCCCTGCACCCTGCTTTCCAAGGCCAAGCCACTCGTTCACCAAATTCCCACTATCCGGGACCTTCCCTATCTGTGGAGGGACTGACACCTGGTTGCCCCACACCATCTGCCCCGGTACTCCCATCGGCAGCGGCGGTACTCCCCTTTACCGCAACCCGCAGGTGGAGTCATGAACATTCATCCCCTGTAAATATCCCCTTACATTTGAAGTGGCCGCAAGCCCCCGGGTCTGGAGACCCTCGAGTCACAGCAACCCCGGATCCGAGCAGTTCGACTGCTGCTGGGGCAGCACAGATCCAACCCCTTATGGACTTTCGATAGGCTGTAGAAAGTGGCCACAGATTGTTGGAAGCAGGAACTCATTTTCCTTCTTATCTATGACCCGATCCTGGAGGCCCATATCTAACAGACTTTTCAATTCAGAACTGAACCTCTTAAGGTCCAGTCACACATAACGAGATCGTGAACGAGATCGCTACTAAGTCACACTTTCTGGATCGTTTATGAGTCGTTGTTGAAATCGCATGTTGGGTGTCACACATAACGAGTTTATGAACGAGCATGCGTCCCGTATAACGATCTTTCAAATCGCTGGGACCCTGTCACACAGCAACTATGTTAACGATTCCAATCCCATTAGGGGCGTAGTAAAATGCAGTGAGTCACGTAGGCGTGCATTTGCGTCGCCTTTTCCATACCCCCCTCCGCTTTCATTGGCGGCCAATACTGCGTTCTGATTGGGCATGCAGGGGGCGTATCTAGCGGTTAAATTTTGGATCGCGTCACCCTTTGTCACTTCTTTTGCGCTTTGCTTTGAGATAGAACCTGCGTCTCCACCCTGATTCCTTCGTCCATTGTACCCGGTCGCTTTGTTGGTGTGTTTTTCGGATCGAAGCCGCACCTGCACCTGGAGCTAACCAATCGGGGCAGAGAGGGGCGCGGAAACGGGGACGCAACAACACGCCTTCGTGCATCTCATCTAGGTCGTCAACGAAATCGTTAATAGGGTGTCAAACATACAGATTCATGCAGCCCAGCAGGACTCCAACGAGCCAAAAATGGCCCAAGCTGTTCGGCATCGATCAGCGATTTCGCAGCAGGGGGTGAATCGTTGGTACGTGTCAAACGTGACGAGATCGCAATTGAAGTCGTTCTTGCGTCACAGAAACTGTGACGTAGTAACGATCTCGTTTACGATCTCGTTATGTGTGAAGTGGCCTTTAGGTGTTTTTTTTCCGTGATCTTGGTGGAAGAAAATTAAAGAAGACTAACGGTCTTGCTGCTAATGGTCACTGAATCCACCCGCGCCGCAAGTGCAGTTTTGCATAAGGTCCATACCTGGGCTTTTACCCGGTACCCCTGACCATATTGTCAGCCATCATAGGTCCTGATTAAATACACTCGGACTTTCCTAGCTCAGCCAACTGACCATCAACAGCAAGACCAATAGTTTTCTTTAATTTTCTCCCTCCAAGATCACGGAACCTAGAGACGTCATGCACAATTAGTGCATTTTAAAGGGATCCCAGTACACCATTATCTGGATTGTATTACACGCTTCGTCAGTGGCCTCAGTGATATTCACAGCTGAAAATGTAACAGGAACCTAGCCTCTATTGCAGACGGAGAGATTATTCCACTGTGGAGTTCTACTACATTACAGTGCTAGTTTCACACCTGCGTTGAACGGGATCCGTAGCATTGCGTTGTGTGACGCATGCAACGGATGCGTTGCATATAGTGGCACAACGCATGTTACAGATCGTACAAAATAACGCAGTCCATTGTAGTTTTTTTTCCTTGACTTTACACATCTGAGCATGCGCAGTTGTGTAAAGTCAGGTGCGTTAATGGAATCCGTCAAATGACGCAATCTAACGGAATCCGCCACCATAGGCGTTCATTATAAAAACAACGGACGCCTAACTGATTCCTGCAGATTGCGTTTTTTTGACACTCCGCCAAGCGCAGAAAAACGTTACATGCTGCGTTCCATCCGCCCGACGCAGCGTCAAAATAACGACGCTGCGTCGTCCAGCGGATGCAACGCAGACACTTGCGTTACAGTGCGTCGCTCATACAAGTCTATGGAGAATAGCGCAGTGCGCTAACGGACTGCGCTATTCTCCATAGTGACGGACTGCGCTGAACGCAAGTGTGAAACTAGCCTAATGTAACACATCTTCATCCCCTTACAGTAGCACACCACATAGAACTGTCAAATCGGTGGTGGATACATAATCTTCATATGGATAAACAGACTCACTCTTAACTAGAGGCTACTAAGATTCTCCTTGTCCTTCGTGGGAGTATCCTCTTCTTTTTAGTACTCTTTTAGATAACAAAGCAAGACATATTATCTACTCGATTGTACCTATGACAGTCTTCTTTTTTAGTATCTAGATGAGAGTATGAATGGTTATGGGGTACATTTTGTAGTCTGCTGCATATGAAATCTTTCTTTAAATGAAACCAAATTTGTGATGCATTTTCAATAGGGACGGGAATACAATGGATGGTACCAATGTGAATTTGTAATATTTTGCTCTGAAGCCTAATGTTGTGTACAATGGCGTAACTAGAGTATGATGGGCCCCGATGGGGAGTTTGAGCCTGGCCCCCCCCATATGTTTGTCAGATGTATGGGCCATTGTAGGATTCTAAATCCTATAAAGACATACAAGTTGCCCTCCCCTCTTCATTGTGTATTAATATCCCCCATCCTGTACTAATGTCCCCCATCCTGGACCAGTTCCTGGTAAATATCTACCCCATCCTGGTAAATATGTTCCCCATCCTGGTAAATAGCCCTTCATCCTTGTGTATAGCCCCCATAATGCTATAAAGCCCCCTCATCCTAGCATATAGTCTTCCATCCTGGTATATAGCCCCTCATCCTGGTATATAGCTCTCCATCCTGGTATACAGCTCTCCATTCTGGTATATAGCCCCCTCATCCTGGTATATAGTCCTCCATCCTGGTATATAGCTCCCCATCCTGGTATATAGCTCTCCATCCTGGTAAATAGCTCCCCATCCTGGTATATAGCTCTCCATCCTGGTATATAGCTCTCCATCCTGGTAAATAGCTCTCCATCCTGGTATATAGCTCTCCATCCTGGTATATAGCCCTCTATCCTGGTATATAGTCCCTTCATCCTGGTATATTGCCCCCATCATGCTATATAGCCCCCTCATCCTGGTATATAGCCCCATCATGCTATATAGCCCCCTAATCCTGGTATATAGCCCCATGATGCTATATAGCCCCCCACTGCGCCGCACACAGTAAAAAAATAAAAAAAAACCCCGATTATACTCACCTACTCTGCAATGCCGCGGCATCCTCCTTGTAACACTGGCATGCCAGCAACTGACCAACGTGTAAGCAGCGCAGTGCATGACGTCAATGTCATCCAGAGCCACTTACAGCACCAGCAGCTGTCAGAATATTCTCTGCTCCCCCATGCCCAGGATTGGGGAACAATGAATATTCATAGTGTTAATCGTTGGCTGGCACATGACAGCGCAGGATCCTGACGGGTTTCTGAGCAGCGATCTATTTCAGCTGGATGTGCACCCTTGGACACACATCCATCTAAATCAGGGGCTGGGGCAGGCGGACCCCCTGCACCCCCGGGCCTGTCGCAGTGGTGATGCCTGCAATCATGGCTGTTATGCTCCTGGTTATGTAGTTAGAGATTGTGTGTAGGACATTTTCTCCTTGCAGGCTACAGAGTTTTGGTTTACGGTAACATTTTGTATTTACCTGTTCTTTACATACCACACTATACTTGAATTGAGTGCATTATCTATGTTTAGACAATCACTGAATTTCTAGGACTGTGTGCTTTTCACTTTCCACTGTGTGAGGTCACATTTTACCTTTTAGAAAATGCAGTAAAAGTTAAGTTTTATTAACTCACTTTAGAGCTTTTCTCACATAGCACCCCCATAAACAGTATGAGCCCTCACAGAGCCCCCCATATACATTATGAGCCCCAACGTAGCTCCCTCTATACAGTATGAGACCTTATATAGCCCATTTATACAGTATGAGCCTCCACATAACTTCTGTATCTATAGTATGAACACCCACATAGCTCACTATATACAGTATGAGCCCTCACATAACCCCCTATATACAGTATGAGCCCTCACATAACCCCTATGTACAATATGAGCCCTCACGTAGCCTCCTATATACAGTATGAGTCCTCACATAGCCCACAATAAACAGTATGCGCTCTCAGTAGTCCCCTTTATACAGTATGAGTCCAAACATAGCCTCCTACAGTATATACAATATGATCCCCATGCAAAGTTCCCTATATACAGCATGTGCCCCTCATATAGCCCCTATATACAGTATGAACCCTCACATAGCCCCTCTATATACAGTATAAGCCCCACATAGCCTTCTATATACAGTATGAGCCCCCCATAGCTCACAATATACAGTGGAAGTCCCCTTTATAGTCCCCTTTTTACAGTATGAGACCTCACATGGCCCCTATTTACAGTATGAATGTCAATCATGAAAAAAAGAAAATACCTAAGCAATGTGCACACGTAAATCATGAAAAATTGTATTAAATGGTACAAAAAAAACACAAACCTTTTAAAAACACATAAAATACTGACATCCAGACATGTAGCTGTAATAAGCTGTGCCACTAGCACATAATGCACAGATAATCACATAAAAAGTGTATGTACAGACAGCCAACAATGTGTGTAGTAGTTGTATATAACAAGCTATATGCTCCTCCTGGAATGTCTCAGCAGATGGCAGCCCTCCATCAGTCCGCACAGAAAGCTCCTATCTCTACTGAAGTTTTAGCACGCTGCGGGCCGAGAGCGACATCCGCGGACTGCAGATTCTTCCTTCATGGTGCCACTAGAGGGCGCTGCTATTCACCTAGCAAATAGTGCAGAGCGGTCGTCTTGTTGTGAGCGGAAGTGACGTAACGTAAAGAAAGGTATTCGCTATCGGCCATTTTGGAGGTGGCGGAAAATATTTCCCTTGAAGCGTGATAATGAATCGACGCTGTGTTTGACGTAACCGGAATAACTCTCCACAGAAAATATGGATGGACGCTGATCTGAAGTGAAACGTTGGGAGGTGGAGAACCATAAAGACCACTAGGTATCTATACAGTTTAGTGTTCTAGTGTTAGGGAAGAAAATAGCGAGGATGTGTCACTTGAGCACACAGCGGCCTGTATGGTGTCCATAGCATAGCTCTATGTGATCAGGACTGGGGGGGGAATCAGGGACTGTGTGTGATATGTGATCAGGAGTGGGGGGGGTGTCAGGGACTATGTGTGATATGTGATCAGGACTAGGAGGGGGGGGGGGGGATCAGGGACTGTGTGATATGTGATCAGGACTAGGAGGGGGGGGATCAGGGACTGTGTGTGATATGTGATCAGGAGGGGGGGGGGGGGGGTCAGGGACTGTGTGTGAGATATGTGATCAGGAGGGGGGGGGGGTCAGGGACTGTGTGAGATGTGATCAGGAGTGGGGGGGGGGGTCAGGGACTGTGTGTGAGATATGTGATCAGGAGGGGGGGGGTCAGGGACTGTGTGATATGTGATCAGGAGTGGGGGGGGGGGTCAGGGACTGTGTGAGATGTGATCAGGAGTGGGGGGGGGGGTCAGGGACTGTGTGAGATGTGATCAGGAGTGGGGGGGGGTGTCAGGGACTATGTGTGATATGTGATCAGGAGTGGGGGGGGGTGTCAGGGACTATGTGTGATATGTGATCAGGACTAGGAGGGGGGGGGGATCAGGGACTGTGTGATATGTGATCAGGACTAGGAGGGGGGGGGGATCAGGGACTGTGTGATATGTGATCAGGACTAGGAGGGGGGGGATCAGGGACTGTGTGTGATATGTGATCAGGAGGGGGGGGGGGGGTCAGGGACTGTGTGAGATATGTGATCAGGAGGGGGGGGGGTCAGGGACTGTGTGAGATGTGATCAGGAGGGGGGGGGGGTCAGGGACTGTGTGTGAGATATGTGATCAGGAGGGGGGGGGTCAGGGACTGTGTGAGATGTGATCAGGAGTGGGGGGGGGGGGGGTCAGGGACTGTGTGTGAGATATGTGATCAGGAGGGGGGGGGTCAGGGACTGTGTGATATGTGATCAGGAGTGGGGGGGGGGGGGTCAGGGACTGTGTGAGATGTGATCAGGAGTGGGGGGGGGTGTCAGGGACTATGTGTGATATGTGATCAGGACTAGGAGGGGGGGGGGATCAGGGACTGTGTGATATGTGATCAGGACTAGGAGGGGGGGGATCAGGGACTGTGTGTGATATGTGATCAGGAGGGGGGGGGGGGTCAGGGACTGTGTGAGATGTGATCAGGAGTGGGGGGGGGGGGGGTCAGGGACTGTGTGTGAGATATGTGATCAGGAGGGGGGGGGTCAGGGACTGTGTGATATGTGATCAGGAGTGGGGGGGGGGGTCAGGGACTGTGTGAGATGTGATCAGGAGTGGGGGGGGGGTCAGGGACTGTGTGAGATGTGATCAGGAGTGGGGGGGGGGTCAGGGACTGTGTGAGATGTGATCAGGAGTGGGGGGGGGTCAGGGACTGTGTGAGATGTGATCAGGAGTGGGGGGGGGGGGGGTCAGGGACTGTGTGAGATGTGATCAGGAGTGGGGGGGGGGGGTCAGGGACTGTGTGAGATGTGATCAGGAGTGGGGGGGGGGGGTCAGGGACTGTGTGAGATGTGATCAGGAGTGGGGGGGGGGGGGTCAGGGACTGTGTGAGATGTGATCAGGTGGGGGGGGGGGGGTCAGGGACTGTGTGAGATGTGATCAGGAGTGGGGGGGGGGGTCAGGGACTGTGTGAGATGTGATCAGGAGTGGGGGGGGGGGTCAGGGACTGTGTGAGATGTGATCAGGAGTGGGGGGGGTCAGGGACTGTGTGAGATGTGATCAGGAGTGGGGGGGGTCAGGGACTGTGAGATGTGATCAGGAGTGGGCGGGGGGGTCAGGGACTGTGTGAGATGTGATCAGGAGTGGGCGGGCTGTGTGAGATGTGATCAGGAGTGGGGGGGGGTCAGGGACTGTGTGAGATGTGATCAGGAGTGGGGGGGGGGTCAGGGACTGTGTGAGATGTGATCAGGAGTGGGGGGGGGGTCAGGGACTGTGTGAGATGTGATCAGGAGTGGGGGGGGGGTCAGGGACTGTGTGAGATGTGATCAGGAGTGGGGGGGGGGGGTCAGGGACTGTGTGAGATGTGATCAGGAGTGGGGGGGGGGGGGTCAGGGACTGTGTGAGATGTGATCAGGAGTGGGGGGGGGGGTCAGGGACTGTGTGAGATGTGATCAGGAGTGGGGGGGGGGGGTCAGGGACTGTGTGAGATGTGATCAGGAGTGGGGGGGGGGGGGTCAGGGACTGTGTGAGATGTGATCAGGAGTGGGGGGGGGGGGGGTCAGGGACTGTGTGAGATGTGATCAGGAGTGGGGGGGGGGGGGGTCAGGGACTGTGTGAGATGTGATCAGGAGTGGGGGGGGGGGGGGGGTCAGGGACTGTGTGAGATGTGATCAGGAGTGGGGGGGGGGGGTCAGGGACTGTGTGAGATGTGATCAGGAGTGGGGGGGGGGGGGGTCAGGGACTGTGTGAGATGTGATCAGGAGTGGGGGGGGGGGGGTCAGGGACTGTGTGAGATGTGATCAGGAGTGGGGGGGGGGGGGGTCAGGGACTGTGTGAGATGTGATCAGGAGTGGGGGGGGGGGGGTCAGGGACTGTGTGAGATGTGATCAGGAGTGGGGGGGGGGGTCAGGGACTGTGTGAGATGTGATCAGGAGTGGGGGGGGGGGGGTCAGGGACTGTGTGAGATGTGATCAGGAGTGGGGGGGGGGGGGTCAGGGACTGTGTGAGATGTGATCAGGAGTGGGGGGGGGGGGGGTCAGGGACTGTGTGAGATGTGATCAGGAGTGGGGGGGGGGTCAGGGACTGTGTGAGATGTGATCAGGAGTGGGGGGGGGGTCAGGGACTGTGTGAGATGTGATCAGGAGTGGGGGGGGGGTCAGGGACTGTGTGAGATGTGATCAGGAGTGGGGGGGGGGTCAGGGACTGTGTGAGATGTGATCAGGAGTGGGGGGGGGGGTCAGGGACTGTGTGAGATGTGATCAGGAGTGGGGGGGGGGGTCAGGGACTGTGTGAGATGTGATCAGGAGTGGGGGGGGTCAGGGACTGTGTGAGATGTGATCAGGAGTGGGGGGGGGGGTCAGGGACTGTGTGAGATGTGATCAGGAGTGGGGGGGGGGTCAGGGACTGTGTGAGATGTGATCAGGAGTGGGGGGGGGGGGGTCAGGGACTGTGTGAGATGTGATCAGGAGTGGGGGGGGGGGGGTCAGGGACTGTGTGAGATGTGATCAGGAGTGGGGGGGGGGTCAGGGACTGTGTGAGATGTGATCAGGAGTGGGGGGGGGGTCAGGGACTGTGTGAGATGTGATCAGGAGTGGGGGGGGGGGTCAGGGACTGTGTGAGATGTGATCAGGAGTGGGGGGGGGGGGTCAGGGACTGTGTGAGATGTGATCAGGAGTGGGGGGGGGGGGTCAGGGACTGTGTGAGATGTGATCAGGAGTGGGGGGGGGGGGTCAGGGACTGTGTGAGATGTGATCAGGAGTGGGGGGGGGGGGGTCAGGGACTGTGTGAGATGTGATCAGGAGTGGGGGGGGGGGGGTCAGGGACTGTGTGAGATGTGATCAGGAGTGGGGGGGGGGGGGGTCAGGGACTGTGTGAGATGTGATCAGGAGTGGGGGGGGGGGGGGTCAGGGACTGTGTGAGATGTGATCAGGAGTGGGGGGGGGGGGGGTCAGGGACTGTGTGAGATGTGATCAGGAGTGGGGGGGGGGGGGGTCAGGGACTGTGTGAGATGTGATCAGGAGTGGGGGGGGGGGGGGTCAGGGACTGTGTGAGATGTGATCAGGAGTGGGGGGGGGGGGTCAGGGACTGTGTGAGATGTGATCAGGAGGGGGGGGTGGGTCAGGGACTGTGTGAGATGTGATCAGGAGGGGGGGGGGGGGTCAGGGACTGTGTGAGATGTGATCAGGAGTGGGGGGGGGGGTCAGGGACTGTGTGAGATGTGATCAGGAGTGGGGGGGGGGTCAGGGACTGTGTGAGATGTGATCAGGAGTGTGGGGGGGGGGGGGGGTCAGGGACTGTGTGAGATATGTGATCATGAGTGGGGGGGGTCAGGGACTGTGTGTGATATGTGATCATGAGTGGGGGGGGTCAGGGACTGTGTGTGATATGTGATCAGGACTGGGGGGGGGAATCAGGGACTGTGTGTGTGATATCTGATTGGGACTGGGAGGGGGGGTCATTGACTCTGATATGTTATCGGGACTGGGGGGGCAGGGACTGTGTGTGATATGTTATCGGGACTGGGGGGGCAGGGACTGTGTGTGATATGTGATCGGGACTGGGGGGGCAGGGACTGTGTGTGATATGTGATCGGGACTGGGGGGGGATCAGGGACTGTGTGTGTGTGATATGTGATCGGGACTGGGGGGGGATCAGGGACTGTGTGTGTGTGATATGTGATCAGGACTGGAGGGGGGGGGGATCAGGAACTGTGTGTGATATGTGATCAGGACTGGGGGGAGATCAGGGACTGTGTGTGATATGTGATCAGGACTGGGGGGAGATCAGGGACTGTGTGTGATATGTGATCAGGACTGGGGGGAGATCAGGGACTGTGTGTGATATGTGATCAGGACTGGGGGGAGATCAGGGACTGTGTGTGATATGTGATCAGGACTGGGGGGAGATCAGGGACTGTGTGTGATATGTGATCAGGACTGGGGGGGGGGGGGGTCAGGGACTGTGTGTGATATGTGATCAGGACTAGGATGGGGATCAGGGACTGTGTGTGATATGTGATCAGGACTGGGGGGGAGATCAGGGACTGTGTGATATGTGATCAGGACTGGGGGGGGGGTCAGGGACTGTGTGTGATATGTGATCAGGACTAGGATGGGGATCAGGGACTGTGTGTGATATGTGATCAGGACTGGGGGGGAGATCAGGGACTGTGTGATATGTGATCAGGACTGGGGGGGAGATCAGGGACTGTGTGATATGTGATCAGGACTGGGGGGGAGATCAGGGACTTTGTGTGATATGTGATCAGGACTGGAGGGGAGATCAGGGACTGTGTGTGATATGTGATCAGGACTGGAGGGGAGATCAGGGACTGTGTGTGATATGTGATCAGGACTGGAGGGGAGATCAGGGACTGTGTGATATGTGATCAGGACTGGGGGGGGAGATCAGGGACTGTGTGATATGTGATCAGGACTGGGGGGGGGGAGATCAGGGACTGTGTGATATGTGATCAGGACTGGGGGGGGAGATCAGGGACTGTGTGATATGTGATCAGGACTAGGGGGGAAATCAGAGACTGTGTGATATGTGATCAGGACTAGGGGGGAAATCAGAGACTGTGTGATATGTGATCAGGACTAGGGGGGAGATCAGAGACTGTGTGGGATATGAGATCAGGACTAGGAGGGGAGATCAGAGACTGTGTGGGATATGAGATCAGGACTAGGAGGGGAGATCAGAGACTGTGTGGGATATGAGATCAGGACTAGGAGGGGGGATCAGGGACTGTGTGGGATATGAGATCAGGACTAGGAGGGGGGGATCAGGGACTGTGTGGGATATGAGATCAGGAGTAGGAGGGGAGATCAGAGACTGTGTGGGATATGAGATCAGGACTAGGAGGGGGGATCAGGGACTGTGTGGGATATGAGATCAGGACTAGGAGGGGGGATCAGTGACTGTGTGTGATATGTGATCAGGACTGGGGGGGGGGGGGGGGTAAGATCAGGGACTGTATGTGATCAGGACTGGGGGGGAGAGATCAGGGACTGTGTGTGATATGTGATCAGGGACTGTGATATGTGATCAGGACTGGGGGGGAGATCAGGGACTGTGTGGGATATGTGATCAGGACTGAGGGGGGAGATCAGGGACTGTGCGGGATATGTGATCAGGACTGGGGGGAGATCGGACTGTGTGTGATATGTGATCAGGACGGGGGGGGAAGATCAGGGACTGTATGTGATCAGGACGGGGGGGGGGGAGATCAGGGACTGTATGTGATCAGGACTGGGGGGGGGGGAGATTAGGGACTGTGTGTGATATGTGATCAGGACTGGGGGGGGGATCAGGGACTCTCTTGTAATGTAAGAATATCTTTTATTTGTCTCTAGATCACGCCATACGTGGCATAGGATTTCCCCTGCGGTGTCCTTCTTCGAGCAGCGATCATGGCGGATTTGGAGGAGCTGAGGAAACTTGAGTACCTGTCCTTGGTTTCCAAGGTTTGCACGGAGCTGGATAACCATTTGGGCATCAATGACAAAGATTTAGGTGAGATTATTTGTCCTGCTTCGCAGCCTTGATTGTGCTCTCCTGGCGGTCAGTTAGACAGATCATGGAGATGATACTTTTTGGGCTCATATTTTTCTGGCCCTGCATGCTCATCAATTCCTCCGCACTGTAATATATTGAGTGTCCACAGTATGTATAGGATTTTGGAATCCCATCCTTTCAGAGCTATTCAGCTGCATTAATGTTACACCATCCCTCCTAGAGGTTCTTGGTATATGGCCTGATCTCTATACATTAGTGCAGTAAGATGTTTTGCTTCTCCTTCCAGCTGGGACGGCACATGACCACAGCGGTAATCACTGACACATAAGATGTACTCCATACACTAGTGTGGGTTATTAGGGATTTCTTGAATAATTAAAGGGTTGTTCCATCTGGAAATGCTTCTCATTCATCCAATCACCAGGCCTTTGAGTTTGAATGAAGTAATGGTGTCGTGGATATGGACAGGTAAGAGAAGGGTCCCAGGACTCTGGTCTGGTCCCTATGAACCACCAACATGGCCGCCGGACCAGTGTCCTGAAAATCTTCCTGCTCAACTCTAAAGGCCCTGTCACACACAGAGATAAATCTGCGGCAGATCTGTGGTTGCAGTGAAATTGTGGACAATCAGTGCCAGGTTTGTGGCTGTGTACAAATGGAACAATATGTCCATGATTTCACTGCAACCACAGATCTGCCAAAGATTTCTCTCTGTGTGTGACAGGGCCTTAAGGAGCAGCTTTTTACTCTCTTGATCAGGAGATTTCAGTAACTGCTTCCAAGTGACTTATAGGCTATGATTCCACAATTGGAATTGGGGGGGACATAGGAAAATTGAGGAATGTAGGGGGTATTATGGAGGGGAAAGCATACGGGACGCAGTTACATATAAACTGATCAGTAATACCATGGCTCATATTTTTTGAGTTTTTGACGCTGCAGATTTTCTGCTCCTTCGTTTACTTCCATGTTTTTGGGCATTTTTGACACTTTTTGTTTTGATAATGGTTCCATCACCTGAGCAATACTAAGGAAATCCTGAAACGTGATCTGTTAGAGGCCCCGGGGACTGGAGATTGGGAAACACCGGCCATGGAAGAGATGTGGGGTTTTATTGGTGACATATCTTAGTGATGGGTGAGCATTAAAATGCTTGGGTGCTCGTCTAGAGTAATGAGCATAAGGGACGTCAATGGGAAACTGGAGCATTCTTCTGGCAAGCCCCCTGGGAGGTCCGAGGGGGGCTGAAAATCACTGAAATGGAATAGGAAATGCCTGGACACATCTCTGACTACTAAAGGGTGCTTTACACGCTGCGACATCGCTAGCGATCTCGTTAGTGATGTGACACGCCAGATCGCACGTGACACGCGCTATAAAACGACCTATGTGCGATCTGGCGTGTCACATCACTAACGAGATCGCTAGCGATGTCGCAGCGTGTAAAGCACCCTTTAGTAGTCAGAGATACGCTGACTCGCACCAAAAGTATGGCTTTCAGGATACTCGTTACTTAGCGAGTATTTCCCATTGACTTACATTGTGCCTGCTACTCGTAACGAATATGCAAGTAGTGAACAGTGCTCACTAACAATATAGCGAGTACAAGTAGTCAACTACTCGCTCAACACTAAGGCGGGCTTTGCACACTACGACATCGCAGGTGCGATGTCGGTGGGGTCAAATTGAAAGTGACGCACATCCGGCATCGCATGCAACATCGTAGTGTGTAAAGCCTAGATAATACGATTAACGAGCGCAAAATCATCATAATCGTATCATCGGTGCAGCGTCGGCGTAATCCATAATTACGCTGACGCGACGGTCCGATGTTGTTCCTCGCTCCTGCGGCAGCACACATCGCTGTGTGTGAAGTCGCAGGAGCGAGGAACATCTACCGGCGTCACCGCGGCTTCCGTAGGATATGCGGAAGGAAGGAGGTGGGCGGGATCTTTACATCCTGCTCATCTACGCCCCTCCGCCGCTATTGGCCGCCTGCCGTGTGACGTCGCTATGACGCCGCACGACCCACCCCATTAGGAAGGAGGCGGGTCGCCGGCCAGAGCGACGGTTGCAGGGCAGGTGAGTGCATGTGAAGCTGGCGTAGCGATAATTTTCGCTACGATATCGCGTGCGACATCGCAGCATCGGCTTGCGATGTCGCAACGTGTAAAACCCGCCTAAGAATGACCATAGGGGAATTGCTCAAATCCTGTGAGGAAGATAAAGCATGGATGGAGGAGTGAAGGGGTTAACACTGTGCTGCCGATGTCATGGATCAGACAGATTATTTGAAAGTGATTTTTGTTTTACGCGTTTCAGAGGCTATGCTTCCTTCAGGATAAGGCTACTTTCACACATCCGGTTTGAGCCGTGCGGCTCAATCCAGCTGTGAAACCTATGCAACGGATGCGGCGAAAACACCGCATCCTTTGCATAAGTTTTTACATGCCGCCGGTCCGTTTTTTTCCGGTTGCGGCACGCTACTGAGCATGCGCAGTGGAAGAAACCGCATGTGGCGGCCGGATGCGTTTTTTTCCGCATCGCGCCGCATCCGGCATCCATAGGCATGTATTGAAAAATGCGCTGTAGCGGCCGGATGCGGCGCGATGCATTTTCTTTGTCGCTCCTAATTGGGAGACCCAGACAATTGGGTGTATAGCTACTGCCTCCGGAGGCCACACAAAGCACTACACCAAAAAGTGTAAGGCCCCTCCCCTTCTGGCTATACACCCCCCCGTGGGATCACGGGCTCCTCAGTTTTATGCTTTGTGCGAAGGAGGTCAGACATCCACGCATAGCTCCACTGTTTAGTCAGCAGCAGCTGCTGACTATGTCGGATGGAAGAAAAGAGGGCCCATTCTAGGGCCCCCAGCATGCTCCCTTCTCACCCCACTTTCTGTCGGCGGTGTTTGTTAAGGTTGAGGTACCCATTGCGGGTACGGAGGCTGGAGCCCACATGCTGATTCCTTCCCCATCCCCATTAGGGCTCTGTGTGAAGTGGGACTTTACCGGTCTCCAGGCACTGAGACCGTGCTCCTTCCACAGCCCCCGGAGACGGCTGGATATGGAGCTGAGTATCGTCAGGGACAGGGCCCTGCTTCGTTAAGGTACTCTGTGTCCCCGGGCATACCGCGCGCACACCGCAGCATGCTGGGCGTGTTAGTGCGCCGGGGACATCAGCGCTGCTGCGCTTGTGCCATTCCTCACTACAGCGCTGCTGAGTGAGTAGACTTAGTACGAACGGCCGCGCCGGCCGCTGGGGTCAGTTTTCACTGCGACATGGCTGGGACTTGTGGTGCGCCGGGGACTTCCGCGCTAGCCGTGCATGTATGACGGCCGCGCTTATTACTACAGTCCCCGGCTTTTGCGGCCTAGTTCGTTTCGTTCCCGCCCCCAGACCTGCCAGTCAGGGGGAGGGCGGGACGCTGTACAGACCATCAGCGCTGAGGGCTGGAGTCTGCTTTACATACTCCAGCCCTCACACTGGGCACAGTGGGACGCCAGTTTCCCGCTCTTTGTTTGTGGCACGCCCACGGTCCGCCCCTCCTCACAGGACGCCGGCAGCCATTCCTGTCTGCACGCTGAGCTGGAGAGGGGAGACTGGGAGACCCAGACACGGGATTCTGCGACCTCACACCCGCTTTTCAGCGGGCGGTAAGCAGCCCTCAAGGGCTCACCCCCACTTGTGCCGAAGTGTACTTTGTATTTTTGTGCTTGCATACTATACATTACACTGTACGGTCGCTGGTGACTCTCTGCTATATACCCTCCTAGGTTACTCAAGGCAGACAACAGCATGTCGTCCGCAAAAAGCAAACGTGCCAAGGCACAGACTTTATATGCTGCTTGTACCGCATGTGGGGCTGCTCTACCGGCAGGTTCCACTGACCCCCATTGTGTGCAGTGCTCGGCCCCTGTGGCACTTGCTCAGCCGGGGCCGCTGCTAGAGGTGACCCAGGGAGAACCACCTGTGAATGCTGTCCAGGTGACAGGGACGGAGTTTGCAGTTTTTGCTGACAGATTGTCTATGACTATGTCTAAAATTCTTGAAACATTGCAGTCTAGACCAATAACTCAGACCATGGGCACTGTTGAATCATTGCTCCCTGGTCCCCCTCAGCTGGATCTCTCCCGAGCTCAGGATGTGTCGCATGCACCCCAGGGTGACGACTCTGACTCGGACGACAGTCCCAGACGGCCTAAGCGGGCTCGCTATGAGCGGCCCTCAACTTCATCACACTGGTCAGGGTCCCAGCTGGACGACTCTCTGTGTGATGAGGCGGATGTGGCTGATCAGGATTCTGATCCTGGGACCGTTCTCAATCTGGATACACCTGATGGTGACGCCATAGTGAATGATCTTATAGCGTCCATCAATAGAATGTTAGATATTTCTCCACCAGCTCCTCCTGCAGAGGAGTCAGCCTCACAGCAGGAGAAATTCCATTTCAGGTATCCCAAGCGTAAATTGAGCAGTTTTCTGGACCACTCTGACTTTAGAGACGCTATCCAGAAACACCACGCTTATCCAGATAAGCGTTTCTCCAAACGGCTTAAAGATACACGATATCCTTTTCCCCCTGACGTGGTCAAGGGCTGGACCCAGTGTCCCAAGGTGGACCCTCCAATCTCCAGGCTTGCAGCTAGATCCTTAGTTGCAGTGGAAGATGGGGCGGCACTTAAAGATGCCACTGACAGACAGATGGAGCTCTGGTTGAAATCCATCTATGAAGCTATTGGAGCGTCGTTGGCGCCAGCATTCGCAGCCGTATGGGCACTCCAAGCTATTTCAGCTGGGCTTACACAGGTCGACACGGTCACACGTACATCTGCTCCGCAGGTGGCACCATTGACCTCTCAAATGTCTGCATTCGCGTCTTACGCGATTAATGCTGTCCTAGACTCTACGAGCCGTACGGCAGTGGCGTCTGCCAACTCTGTGGTTTTACGTAGAGCCTTGTGGTTGAGAGAATGGAAGGCAGATTCTGCTTCCAAGAAGTGCTTAACCAGTTTGCCTCTTTCTCGTGACCGACTGTTTGGTGAGCGTTTGGATGAAATCATTAAACACTCCAAGGGTAAGGATTCATCCTTACCTCAACCCAGACAAAACAAACCCCAACAGAGGAGGGGACAGTCTGGTTTTCGGTCCTTTCGAGGCTCAGGCAGGTCCCAATTCTCCTCGTCCAAAAGGACTCAAAAGGATCAGAGGGGCTCAGATTCTTGGCGGACTCAATCACGACCAAAAAAGACAGCCGGAAGAACCGTTACCAAGACTGCTTCCTCATGACTCTCAGCCTCCTCTCTCCGCATCCTCGGTCGGTGGCAGGCTCTCCCGCTTTGGCGACATTTGGCTGTCACAGGTCAAAGACCGTTGGGTGAGAGACATTCTGTCTCACGGGTACAGGATAGAGTTCAGTTCTCGTCCTCCAACTCGCTTCTTCAGAACTTCTCCACCTCCCGACCGAGCAGATGCTCTTCTGCAAGCGGTGTCCGCCCTAAAGGCGGAAGGAGTGGTGACTCCCGTTCCTCTTCAGGAACGAGGTCGCGGTTTTTACTCCAATTTGTTTGTGGTGCCAAAGAAGGACGGGTCGTCCCGTCCTGGATCTAAAGCTGCTCAACAAACACGTGAAAACCAGGCGGTTCCGGATGGAATCCCTCCGCTCCGTCATCGCCTCAATGTCTCAAGGAGATTTCCTTGCATCAATAGACATCAAGGATGCTTATCTCCACGTGCCGATTGCGCCAGAGCATCAGCGTTTCCTACGCTTCGTTGTAGGAAGCGAACACCTGCAGTTCGTAGCTCTACCTTTCGGGCTGGCGACAGCCCCTCGGGTCTTTACCAAGGTTATGGCAGCAGTAGTGGCAGTCCTGCACTCGCAAGGTCACTCTGTGATTCCGTATTTGGACGATCTACTTATCAAGGCACCCTCTCAAGAGGCATGCCAGCACAGCCTGAACGTGGCACTGAAGACTCTCCAGGGTTTCGGGTGGATTATCAACTTTTCAAAGTCAAATCTAACCCCGACCCAATCACTAACATATCTTGGCATGGAGTTTCATACTCTCTCAGCGATACTGAAACTTCCACTGGACAAACAGTGTTCACTACAGACAGGGGTGCAATCTCTCCTTCAGGGCCAGTCGCACCCCTTGAGGCGCCTCATGCACTTCCTAGGGAAGATGGTAGCAGCAATGGAAGCAGTTCCTTTCGCGCAGTTTCATCTGCGTCCACTTCAATGGGACATTCTCCGCCAATGGGACGGGAAGTCGACATCCCTCGACAGGGATGTCTCCCTCTCTCAGACAGCCAAGGACTCTCTCCGGTGGTGGCTTCTTCCCACCTCATTGTCGAAAGGAAAGTCGTTCCTACCCCCATCCTGGGCGGTGGTCACGACAGACGCGAGCCTGTCAGGGTGGGGAGCAGTGTTTCTCCACCACAGGGCTCACGGTACGTGGACTCGGAAAGAGTCCACCCTTCAAATCAATGTTCTGGAATCAGAGCAGTCTATCTTGCCCTACAAGCCTTCCAGCAGTGGCTAGCAGGCAAGCAGATCCGAATTCAGTCGGACAACTCCACAGCGGTGGCATACATCAACCACCAAGGGGGAACACGCAGTCGGCAGGCCTTCCAGGAAGTCCGGCGGATTCTGACGTGGGTGGAAGACACGGCATCCACCATATCCGCAGTTCACATACCAGGCGTGGAAAACTGGGAAGCAGACTTTCTCAGTCGCCAGGGCATGGACGCAGGGGAATGGTCCCTTCACCCGGACGTGTTTCAGGAGATCTGTCGCCGCTGGGGGATGCCGGACGTCGACCTGATGGCGTCACGGCACAACAACAAGGTCCCGGTTTTCATGGCGCGATCCCACGATTACCGAGCTCTGGCGGCAGACGCCCTAGTTCAGGATTGGTCGCAGTTCAGGCTACCTTATGTGTTCCCACTTCTGGCGTTGTTGCCCAGGGTGCTGCGCAAGATCAGGGCCGACTGCCGCCGCGCCATCCTCGTCGCTCCAGACTGGCCAAGGAGGTCGTGGTACCCGGATCTGTGGCACCTCACGGTAGGCCAACCGTGGGCTCTGCCAGACCGTCCAGACTTGCTGTCTCAAGGGCCGTTTTTCCATCTGAATTCTGCGGCCCTGAACCTGACTGTGTGGCCATTGAGTCCTGGATCCTAGCGGCCTCAGGTTTATCTCATGAAGTGGTTGCCACCATGAGACAGGCTAGGAAACCATCCTCCGCCAAGATCTACCACAGGACGTGGAAGATATTCTTATCTTGGTGCTCTGCTCAGGGAGTTTCTCCCTGGCCATTTGCATTGCCTATTTTTCTTTCCTTCCTGCAGTCTGGGTTGGAAAAAGGTTTGTCGCTCGGCTCCCTTAAAGGTCAAGTCTCCGCGCTATCCGTATTTTTTCAGAAGCGCCTAGCGCGACTTCCTCAGGTACGCACGTTCCTGCAAGGGGTTTGTCATATCGTCCCCCCTTACAAGCGGCCGTTGGAGCCCTGGGATCTGAACAAGGTCCTAATTGCTCTCCAGAAGCCGCCTTTCGAGCCTTTGAAGGATGTTTCCCTTTCTCGTCTTTCACAGAAAGTGGCCTTTCTAGTGGCGGTCACGTCTCTTCGGAGAGTGTCCGAGCTGGCGGCGTTATCATGCAGATCTCCCTTCCTAGTATTTCACCAGGACAAGGTAGTTCTGCGTCCAATTCCAGAATTTCTTCCTAAGGTGGTATCCTCCTTTCATCTCAACCAGGATATCACTTTACCGTCTTTGTGTCCGCATCCAGTTCACCAATTTGAAAAAGGTTTGCATTTATTGGATCTGGTGAGAGCACTCAGGATCTACATTTCCCGCACGGCGCCCCTGCGCCGCTCGGATGCACTCTTTATCCTTGTCGCTGGTCAGCGTAAGGGGTCGCAAGCTTCCAAATCCACCCTGGCGCGGTGGATCAAGGAACCAATTCTTCACACCTACCGTTCTGCTGGGCTTCCGATTCCATCAGGACTGAAGGCCCATTCTACCAGAGCCGTGGGTGCGTCCTGGGCATTACGGCACCAGGCTACGGCTCAGCAGGTGTGCCAGGCGGCTACCTGGTCGAGTCTGCACACTTTTACCAAGCATTATCAGGTGCATACCTACGCTTCGGCGGATGCCAGCCTAGGTAGACAAGTCCTTCAGGCGGCGGTGGCCCACCTGTAGGAAAGGGCTGTTTGACGGCCCTATCACGAGGTATTCTTTTACCCACCCAGGGACTGCTTTTGGACGTCCCAATTGTCTGGGTCTCCCAATTAGGAGCGACAAAGAAGAAGGGAATTTTGTTTACTTACCGTAAATTCCTTTTCTTCTAGCTCCAATTGGGAGACCCAGCACCCGCCCTGTTTTCTTAGGGATTGTGTTTTTTCGGGTGCACATGTTGTTCATGTTGAAGAGTTCAGTTCTCCGATGTTGTTCCTCGGATTGAATTTGTCTTTAAAACAGTTATTGGCTTTCCTCCTTCTTGCTTTTGCACTAAAACTGAGGAGCCCGTGATCCCACGGGGGGGTGTATAGCCAGAAGGGGAGGGGCCTTACACTTTTTGGTGTAGTGCTTTGTGTGGCCTCCGGAGGCAGTAGCTATACACCCAATTGTCTGGGTCTCCCAATTGGAGCTAGAAGAAAAGGAATTTACGGTAAGTAAACAAAATTCCCTTCTTTTTTGGCGGAGCAAAACACATTGCAGACAACGTTCCATCCGGCCGTGGCATCGGCTAAATCTGCTGCATGCGGCAAAAACCGGACCGAACGCAAGCCCATGCGGCACAATACGGCACTAATGTAAGTCTATCCAAAAAAACGCAACCGGCGGCAAAAAAAACGGTTGCGGTTTTTCTGCAGAGCGCCGTATTGTGCTGCAGAGCAAAAACTGGATGTGTGAAAGTAGCCTAAGCCACAGCTATACCTATAGGTCTTATGCACACTGTGTTTTTGCGTGTCTTTGGGTGCAGTTTGGGTCACCAAACCACATGCATTTCCTTCCTGCAAAGTCTGAGATTTAATTTTTGTTGTGTGGATGTTGCAGCTTCTTTCGCTGCGTCTTTGTGGTGACCATAAAGATACACCATGTCAATTCTTTCATATTATTTTTGCCAGCTTTTTCGAGCCCTTCCTGGCGTAGGTTTCAACTTAAAAATCCATCAAAACATGCTTTTTTTTTTTTTCCCCGTTTGCATTTCAGTGAACACAGGCTGCATCTTTATGGTGCGCACATAGCCTAAGGGCCAGCACACTCGTGTGATAAAAAAAATTGCCTTCCACTCAGACCAATATTACTCTATGGAGCCGCTCCCATGAGTGATTATTTTCTCAGCCCTAATCGGAGCGAGAAAACACAGCATGCTGCGGGTGCAATGCGATCCTTGTTTCTTTCACACCCATTCAAGTCTATGGGGTGAGAGAAACATTGCATTGCTCTCACATTACACCGATGTATTGCGAATGCAGTGCAATTCTCGCATTAGCCGGCAATGGAGGAGAGAGGGAGATAAATACCTCTCTCCACTCTGCAGGGCCGGACATCCCCTCTGTAACTCCAGCCCTCCCTTTCGCAGCTGTGATCTGATCGCACGATCGGACCACAGTCACAAGACATTCGGCTCCTGCTGTGCTGCAAGCGTGAGCCGAGTGTCATGCGAGGACTCGCACTAATCCCCTTGTGGCCTCAGCCTCAGGGTGCTACATGCTTGCAATTCCTGACTACTTGTCCTGGAAATGTTGCCGTTTAGGCTTGTAGACTCTGAGGATGACGGTGGCTGTCCTGCGGTACTCAGTCCCCAGCCACCAATATATTTCCCAGTGTGCCGTCCCCGCCTTACACCTGCAATTGGCGCTTTGTAAAATTTATACAGCCAAGGACCTCAAAATCAAGTGCAAAATAGCTTTAATCATTGTGCAGAAAAACATAAAAACAATTAAAAAACAATTAAAAACATTTGATACAGAAAGATTCACATGATGCAATTACAGATAGTACTTCTGTATATATGAATAATACAAATGACCTTGACTCCTCACATCAATAATGCACAGAAGATATATGCAGATTAAGTTCCAGTAAGGGTGAATATTAGTTTAAACAAAACACTGGCCTCTGATGAAGCCATAATGATGGCGTAACGCGATGGACTTCAAGAAAATGGCCGTGAAGGAGGCGCATGCGCAGATTGGTCTCCATGGCCATTTTTTTTTTTTTTTTTTTTTAAAGTCCATCACGTCAATCGCCAGCGATTCAAAGCTGCCTGCCGCCATGACACCACATGAGCCCGCAGTATTGCCGACCCTCCACTTTCGTATACTTACCCTCCTGAGCTGCTCCACTGCAGTGACACCCCCTCCAAGCCCTCCGTATTGCCGACCCTGCACGACCACAGCCGCCCCAGTAAGCAATATACGGTTTGTAAGACGCACCCCCGAGGCTTTGGGGAAAAAAAGTGTCTTACAAACCGGAAAATACTGTAGATTTTTTTTTTTTTTTTTTTTTAAGGTAGCACTAGCAAGGTCTGTAAGACTAGAATCCCTGCCTTCAGGCCTCTTAATACACTATGCCTACTCCAGGAGCTTGCCCTATACTAAATGCAGAATAAGAGTGGAATTATTACAGAAGAGAACAGCTTTCAGTCAGCCCTGAAAAGGACTGCTTGTTTACTGTTGTACCAGCAGGTACTGTCACCCTATAACACACGGTCCCTTCTCCAGCAGAATCTGTCCCTATGCCGTACGCTATCTCCAGGTAGAGTGTGCTATGTTTACTGGCTGGGAAACAAGCATGGTGGGGACTGGAGGATGGGGTCCTTGCTCCAAAATGCTCGATCGAGTGCCCAGCATGTTCGCCCATCACTAATCTTTAGTATTCTGATCTTTTACTATGCAGCCTCGTGTTACATATCTTACTTTACCACTCTTCTCTCTCGCAGCGGAATTTGTCATCGATCTCGCAGAGAAATCCACGACTTTTGACTTCTTCAAATCTTCTCTAGAGAAGAATGGAGCAGAGTTCACTGTAAGTTTTCTCATTTCTGTCACCTGAGCCAGGTATACCCCGTCTGCAGGGAGTGAAGGCTCTGGCCGCTCTTCCTTCTTTGTATTTGTGTCAGGCATTTATTGTTAAAGTGTCTAAACCAAATGTCCAACTCCACTGGAAAAAACACAATCCACCTTTATTCTGTCATTTTATCGAAGTTGACCCATGAGACTGTTATAAACTATGTACATGAGATTCAGAAGGGTAACATAGACGTTTTCCAGCTTCTACCCTGTGAAAGCCAGTACTGGGTTAAAATAATTTCAGATTTCACTTACTGTCCCTAGGTCCAACGCTGGCTTATCACCGCTGGTCCATTCTCACTTTACTGGCCGTAGCGGTGTTTTCACATCTGCTGTACATGTCACTGCTGCAGCCAGTCACTGAGCTTAGATGTAGATAACTGGGTAACTGTGCGAAGTGATTGGTGGCAGCTGTGATGTGCGCAGTAGTTATGATCTCACTGCTGCAGCCAGGCACTGAGCTTAGATGTAGATGGCAAGAGCTACTTCTGCAGCCAGGCACTGAGCTTAGATGTAGATGGAGTAACTGTGCTAAGTGACTGGTGGCAGCTGTGATGTGCGCAGTAGTTGTGATGTCACTGCTGCAGCCAGGCACTGAGCTTAGATGTAGATGGCAAGAGCAACAATGCTAAGTGATTGGTGGCAGCTGTGATGTGCGCAGTAGTTGTGATCTCACTGCTGCAGCCAGGCACTGAGCTTAGATGTAGATGGCAAGAGCAACAATGCTAAGTGATTGGTGGCAGCTGTGATGTGCGCAGTAGTTGTGATCTCACTTCTGCAGCCAGGCACTGAGCTTAGATGTAGATGGCAAGAGCAACAATGCTAAGTGACTGGTGGCAGCTGTGATGTGCGCAGTAGTTGTGGTGTCACTGCTGCAGCCAGGCACTGAGCTTAGATGTAGATGGCAAGAGCTACTATGCTAAGTGACTGGTGGCAGCTGTGATGTGCGCAGTAGTTGTGATGTCACTGCTGCAGCCAGGCACTGAGCTTAGATGTAGATGGCAAGAGCTACTTCTGCAGCCAGGCACTGAGCTTAGATGTAGATGGAGTAACTGTGCTAAGTGACTGGTGGCAGCTGTGATGTGCGCAGTAGTTGTGATGTCACTGCTGCAGCCAGGCACTGAGCTTAGATGTAGATGGCAAGAGCAACAATGCTAAGTGATTGGTGGCAGCTGTGATGTGCGCAGTAGTTGTGATCTCACTGCTGCAGCCAGGCACTGAGCTTAGATGTAGATGGCAAGAGCAACAATGCTAAGTGATTGGTGGCAGCTGTGATGTGCGCAGTAGTTGTGATCTCACTGCTGCAGCCAGGCACTGAGCTTAGATGTAGATGGCAAGAGCAACAATGCTAAGTGACTGGTGGCAGCTGTGATGTGCGCAGTAGTTGTGGTGTCACTGCTGCAGCCAGGCACTGAGCTTAGATGTAGATGGCAAGAGCTACTATGCTAAGTGACTGGTGGCAGCTGTGATGTGCGCAGTAGTTGTGATGTCACCGCTGCAGCCTTTTAAACAGATCAGCAGCAGAAAGCCAGTACTGGACCCAAGTAGGGCAAGTGACCTCTGATTCTATTAGTTTAAACTGAACCTGTTATCCCCTATTCCCTCCAACCCAGCAGCATGCGTGCCTGTATGCTCAAATTCTCTCCCTAACCAACCTTATATAATGCTATTCACTAATATGAATGTTTAAAAATGACTTCTAAACCTCGCTTTCCTTATGCTAATTAGGGCCTTGACTAGTCGCGGGGGGTGTTAGTTCCCAAGGCTAATCGGCCCTCTTTTCGTGTTATCACGCCCCGGTGGGTGTCACCCACCCACGAGCCAGCATCACCGCCTCCTGGAAAGCTTGCACATGCGTGCGACTCATTTCGGCCACGTCTGTGTGCCTCAGAAACAGGGTGGATGCTTCCTGGCTTCATTAGGTGCACTTATCGTGACCGGAGAAGATGTGTAGGTGAGCCGTATTCTGAACTTCCAGTCATGCCCAGTGTTCTTCAGAAACGGGGGACGAAGTGAGCTGCTCACATATGCAAGATTTCCAGGAGGTGATGGAGATGCCGGCTCATGGAAATCATGTTATGACGCCCACAGGGGCTTAATATCATTGAACGAGGGTTGACTAGTCTGGGGAAACAGCTCACCTGGGAATAGTCAAGGCCCTAATTGGCATAAGGAAAGTGAGGTTTATAAATTTTTTTTTTTTAATCATACATATTAGTGAATACTGTAATATAGGGCTGGTTAGGCAGGGAATTTGGCCATAAAACCTTGAATGCTGCTGGGTTGATGGGTATTGGGAACCTGAGGTTCCCTTTAACCCAGTGGAGACAATTCGAGACCATTGGTCTATAACCGAAAAACTCCTTCAAAAGTAACTTGTCATGTGTTGAAACGCTATTGACCTGCAGGTGTCGGGTTATTATGCAAATATTAGACATCCGAGCACTTCCAATTGCTTTTATTTTACAATGTGATGAATGGAGTTATGGGTGAAAACATTTCGGTCTTCATTCAGACCTTCATCAGTTCTTCTGCCTGGATTGTAGACATGGAGAGAATACAGCGGTGTCCGTCTTGTCAGCAGGGGGCACGTTTTCACCCAGAACTGGAGTCACCGCATTGTAAAATAAAAGCAATTGTCACACAATTGGGGGTGCTCTGATTTCTGATTTTCACAATATGAGTTTGGAACCCATTGAATCGCCCCTGCTTATTACCAGAAGTTCCACACTATAGCTCATTATTGTTATTATGCAGGGAAAAAAAGCTTTAAAATATCTGGCGCCCTACTGGAACAGCAGCTACAGGGAGAAAATGAAGTTTTATTCTCCCTCACTTCCAGTCATCGAGGCAGTGCAGGAGGCTGCTACAGTCACAGTTGCACCCTAGTGATCATGCTGGTATCGCTTCTAAGCAGAATGTCAATTAATATGCCAGGGACTGATTACAGCCATGCTTGCTGTATACTGACTGGTCACTAATAGCCCCTGCACCGTCCCCATAACTGCAGGGGCTGCAGGTAGGATACAGCTTCCTTTTCTCCCTGTAGCTGTTTCTCCAGTAATGCATCCTGGCAGGATTTTAACTTTTATTTACCTGCAGATTAACCCTATATGTGCAAGTAAATAATGCTTCTACACATGACAGGTTGTAGCTACTGGGCCCCAATGTAATATCAGTAGTAAGGGCCTCCAGTTAGTGTGGCATTTATGATACTGGTGTCTTGTTATACAGTAGAAGGGCTGATCGCATTCTCGGCTCCCTCAGCCTGTGTGCATTTATTAGCGCTATATCACTGATGACTATCTACCCTTTATAAGCTGAATCCTTCACAATAAAGAGAAATGATCTTTATCGGTGTATTAGGGAAGTGCATTTTGACCAATTCCCTGATGGTTTTTAAAGGAATGAATTTGTAGAATTGTCTATGGGTCCTTTCACACTGCGTTCTTCACATTCAGTGGTCCCGTTGGAGCTTACATCCAAACCCCCCGCTAAATGGGATTCCATTGTTTGTGCTAATGGGGCCATTGACTATAATGAAGCAGACGGAGTCACCGTGTGCTGTCAGTTATATGCATCATATTCAGGTGTCTACACCTACTGGAGGCCGAGGCACAGTCTCTTACATCTGGATGTCCACCTCCAGCAGGCATTTACCCCCGAAAATGGTGCATGACCGAGCACAAACTGACTGTCTGCACCATTATAGTCAATGGCCCCCGAGTCCCATTTTGTAGGTGGTTCAGCCCCAATGCCACCATTGACAATGAAGAAGACCAAAGTGAGAAAGAGCATGCAGAAGGACACAAGTGCTGATGCTTGGAGATTGCTTTAAATTCACTCCAAGATGTGATTTTAAGCCTGCTTTACACGTTGCAATTAGTTGTACAATCGCATTTGCGATGTGACACGCCCAGGTTGCATCCGGGATCTTATGAGATTGCACGTAGGTCGTTCATTTGCTGTCACACGTGCGTTAGTAGTCTATGTTAAATTGATCAATTTTGTGTGCGCTCCTTTAGATCATGTGTTCTGTGACGTATGCATTGGGCACCCTTTTTTTTTTCTTTATCGTTCCTATGGGAGACCCAGACATTGGGTGTATAGCTTCTGCCTCCGGAGGACACACAAAGTACTACACTAAAAAGTGTAGCTCCTCCCTCTGAGCATATACACCCCCTGGATAACCAAATATAGCCAGTTCAATGCTTTGTGTTCAGGAGGCATACATCCACACATGCATTCTCATCTGATTTCTGATTTTTGGAAAGAGTTTGAAGAAAAGCGGGTCCAAGCCTGGACTCCCGGCATGTTCCCTTCTCACCCCACTGTGTCGGCGGTGTTGTTAAGGTTGATTTCAGGGCTGGAGCCTTACATGCCGCGCTCCTTCACCATCCCTCGGGCTCTGGCTTGAAGTGGGAGCCAGCACGGTTCTCCCTGCCTTGCAGGAGACCGGTCTCCAACCGCAGCCCTTCAGGATCCCGCCGGACGGAGCACTCATCCCCAGGGACTTGAAACCCTGCGTCTCACAAGCTAAGTATCTGAGACGTTATTTTCGGGGGGTCCCTTGTTATTTTCGGGGGGGCCGGTTCTCTGGTTTTCACCTGAGAACCGCGCCGACGGTGCCTGCGCGCCGGCCGCATCGTTAAATTTAGGCCCCAACTTCGCCTGAGGCCTAGTTTCGATTTCACTGCCCCTGCATGTCAATCATGCAGAGGGACAGTGCGGCTCCGCCCAGCGGCCGTTCGGCACAGGGGAGGGACACTCCTCTCTGAGGAAATGTTCCCTCCCCTGTAAATCTCCTTGGCCCTCCAGATCCCGCTCTCAGAGTAGGACCCGCCCCCTCTCCTCGCTCCGGCGCCATTTTATCAGCGTTCTCACAGCGATCGGCGCTGGCTGCAGCATCTCTCTGGGGGTCCGGGCTGTGGGATCTGGAGGGCACACAAACGGTCTGGTAAGCCACAACCTCCGGTTGTGGACCTGCTTATATACTCTCTGGGGGTCATTCTGGCTCAGAGCCCCCACTTCAGCAGCATGTCTCACACGAGGAGCAAGGCTGCAAGGCTGTACGCAATATGCACTGCATGTAAGCTCATGCTGCCTGAACCGAGCACATATCCACATTGTGATGCCTGCTCTAACCTGACAATGCCTCAGCCTAGAATCGCACCCACAGTGGTCCCTCCGGCTGCTCCGGCTCCAGTGGCTGAACCCCCGGCTTGGGTAGAATCCTTCTCTAGGTCAATCTCCCAGTCTTTTGCCGACTCCATGGGACAGCTGTCCCGGACTTTGCTGACCATGCATCAGCCCCCTTCTCAGGGCGCCTCTGCTGCTAGGGCTCTCTCAGCGGAGCTCACAGAGGATTCTTCATCTGGTCCCAGACCCCGTCCTCCTAAAAGGAGACGCAGGGCTCCCTCTCCTTCCTCGTCCCGTGGCTCTGATTCACGAGCTGACTCGCAGGACGCCTTTACTGGGGGCTCGGACGCTACCTCCATGTGCCCCATTGATCTGTCCGAAAGTGATGCAGATGTTAGTGATTTGATTGCGTCCATTAATTCTGTACTGGACCTCAATCCGCCAGTATCAGAGGAGCAACCCTCTCTGGCAGAAAAGCACCAGTTTACCTTGCCTAAGAGGACAAGGAGTGTGTTCTTTAGCCACTCCAGTTTTCAGGCCACTCTGACCAAGCCTAGGGCCTGTCCTGACAAACGCTTCCCAAAGCGTGGTTCTGATGACCGTTTTCCCTTTCCACCAGAGGTGGTCAAGGAGTGGGCTCATTCACCAAAGGTAGACCCTCCGGTGTCTAGACTCTCAGCCCGGACAGTTGTATCAGTGGCTGATGGCACCTTACTTAAGGATTCCACTCACCGACAGGTTGACCTTCTGGCCAAATCTGTATATGAGGCGGCAGGGGCCTCGTTCTCCCCATCTTTTGCAGCAGTGTGGGCTCTCAAAGCCATCTCTGCTTCTCTAGAGGAGATGCATTCCCTCGCCAGGGAATCTATGCCCGAAATGGTTACCTTAACTTCCCAAGCTTCAGCTTTTTCATCCTATGCCATGTCTGCCATGCTGGAGGCTTCTCACCGCACTGCGGTGGCTTTGGCTAATTCCCTCGCTATCCGCAGGATCTTGTGGCTTCGAGAGTGGAAGGCAGACGCTTCTTCAAAGAAGTACCTTGCTGGGCTCCCATTTGCTGGGTCCAGGCTGTTCGGTGAACAACTGGATGAAATTATTAAGGAAGCTACTGGCGGGAAGAGTACTTCCATGCCACAAACTAAAACCAGGAAACCTGTCCAGGGCAGGAACCAGTCGAGGTTTCGTTCTTTTCGTTCCTCCAACTGGTCGTCCTCTAAGCCCTCGGCCTCGTCCACTAACTCAGCCAAGGACCAAAAACCCAACTGGCGCACGAAGCCGCGTCCTCAGAAGACCGCAGGAGCTGCTGCCACTAAGGCGCCAGCAACGTCCTTGGTCGGTGGCAGGCTCTCCCACTTTGGCGACGTGTGGTTTCAACACGTCTGCATATCATCTCCCACGGCTACAGGATAGAATTCTCTTCCAGCCCGCCAAACAGATTTTTTTCTGTCAACTCCCCCCTGCTCCAAGGCAGCCGCCTTCTCACAGGCCGTGGCATCCTTGCAGGCCAACGGAGTAATTGTACCGGTTCCCGCCCGGGAACGGTTCAGAGGTTTCTACTCAAATCTCTTCCTAGTCCCCAAAAAGGACGGTTCCTTCCGGCCCATCCTGGATCTCAAGCTTCTCAACAAGCATGTTCAGGTGCGGCATTTTCGCATGGAATCTCTGCGATCAGTCATTGCCTCAATGACCCAAGGAGATTTCCTGGCATCCATCGACATCAGAGATGCCTATCTGCATGTGCCAATTGCAGTTTCACACCAGCGTTAGCCACGGCCCCTCGAGTAGTCACCAAGGTCATGGCAGCAGTGGTTGCGGTTCTGCACCTCCAGGGGTTGGCAGTGATTCCTTACCTGGACGACCTTCTAGTCGAGGCTTCATCCAGTGCAGACTGTCAGCGGAGTGTCTCGCTCACTCTCGCCACTCTAGTCCAATTCGGGTGGCTTGTCAATCTGCCCAAATCCACTCTGACTCCGACCCAGAAACTCGCGTACCTAGGGATGCAATTCGAGACTCTGCCGGCACTTGTGAAGCTGCCCGTAGTCAAACAGCAGTCCCTCCATCTGGCGGTGCGCTCTTTGCTGAGGCCCCGCCGTTATACCCTCAGGCGTCTGATGCAGGTGCTGGGTCAAATGGTGGCCTCCATGGAGGCGGTTCCCTTTGCCCAGTTCCATCTGCGTCCTCTGCAGCTGGACATTCTCCGCTGTTGGGACAAGCGGCCTTCCTCCTTACAGAGGTTAGTGGCTCTGTCGCCACGGACCAGGAGCTCTCTTCAGTGGTGGCTTCGACCCCTCTCCCTGTCCCAAGGGCGCTCCTTCCTGACTCCGTCCTGGGTGATTCTCACCACGGATGCCAGCCTATCCGGCTGGGGAGCGGTATATCTCCACCACAGAGCGCAGGGCACTTGGACTCCGTCCGAATCAGCCCTCTCGATCATTGTGCTGGAAATCAGAGCTGTGCTTCTAGCTCTCTTAGCCTTTCACCACCTGTTGGCGGGCAAGCACATTCGAGTCCAGTCAGACAACGCGACAGCGGTTGCTTACATCAATCACCAGGGCGGGACACGCAGCCGCCTGGCAATGTTGGAGGTTCAACGCATCCTTCAGTGGACGGAGGACTCCAAGTCCACCATATCCGCAGTCCACATCCCAGGCGTGGAAAACTGGGAGGCAGATTATCTCAGCCGTCAAACCGTGGACAGCGGCGAGTGGGCTCTGCATCCGGCAGTGTTTCGGTCAATCTGCCGCAAGTGGGGCACTACGGTAGTGGATCTAATGGCATCCCGGCACAACAACAAGGTTCCGGTTTACGTGGCTCGCTCCCACAATCCTCAGGCCTTTGCGGCGGACGCGCTGGTTCAAGATTGGTCCCAGTTTCGTCTGTCTTACGTGTTTCCCCCTCTAGCTCTCTTGCCCAGAGTCCTGCGCAAGATCAGAATGGAGGGCCGTCGGGTCATCCTCATTGCTCCAGACTGGCCCAGGCGAGCTTGGTACCCAGACCTGCTCCATCTGTCCGTAGAGGTGCTGTGGCATCTCCCGGACCGCCCAGACCTTCTCTCACAAGGTCCGTTTTTCCGCCAGAATTCTGCGGCTCTCAGATTGACGGCGTGGATCTTGAGTCCTGGATCTTGACGACTTCTGGTATCCCTCCTGATGTCATCTCCACTATGACTCGGGCTCGGAAGTCTTCCTCGGCCAAAATCTATCACAGGACCTGGAGAATTTTCCTGTCCTGGTGTCGCTCTTCCGGCCATGCTCCTTGGCCTTTTTCCTTGCCGACCCTCCTGTCCTTTCTACAGTCCGGTCTGCAGCTAGGACTATCCCTCAATTCCCTCAAGGGACAGGTCTCGGCTCTGTCAGTGTTGTTCCAGCGGCGTATTGCCCGGCTGGCTCAGGTGCGCACCTTCATGCAGTGCGCATCTCACATCATTCCGCCTTACCGGCGGCCTTTGGATCCCTGGGACCTTAATCTGGTCCTCACGGCTTTGCAGAAACCCCCCTTTGAGCCTCTTAGGGAGGTTTCTTTGTCTCGTCTTTCACAGAAAGTGGTCTTTCTAGTGGCCATAACTTCCCTCAGGAGAGTCTCTGATTTGGCTGCGCTCTCTTCGGAGTCACCTTTTTTGGTTTTTCATCAAGACAAGGTGGTTCTCCGTCCGACTCCGGACTTTCTCCCTAAGGTGGTTTCTCCTTTCCACCTTAACCAGGACATTTCCCTGCCTTCCTTTTGTCCGGCTCCTGTTCATCGCTTTGAAAAAGCGTTGCATATGCTGGATCTGGTGCGGGCACTCCGGATCTATGTGTCTCGCACCGCTGTTCTTAGGCGGTGCACCTCTCTTTTTGTGCTGACCACAGGTCGGCGTAAGGGCCTCTCGGCTTCTAAGCCGACCTTAGCTCGTTGGATTAGGTCGGCCATTTCCAATGCCTACCAGTGTTTTCAGGTGCCTCCCCCGCCGTGGATCAAGGCACACTCGACCAGAGCTGTCGGTGCCTCTTGGGCTTTCAGGCACCAGGCTACGGCTCAGCAGGTCTGTCAGGCTGCCACTTGGACTAGTCTGCATACCTTTTCGAAGCACTACCAAGTGCATGCTCATGCTTCGGCAGATGCGAGCTTGGGCAGACGCATCCTTCAGGCGGCTGTCGCCCATTTGTGAAGTTAGGTTTCGCTTACTTCTCAGTTTTCTGTTTATTCCCACCCATGGACTGCTTTGAGACGTCCCAATGTCTGGGTCTCCCATAGGAACGATAAAGAAAAAGAGAATTTTGTTTACTTACCGTAAATTCTTTTTCTTATAGTTCCGTATTGGGAGACCCAGCACCCTCCCTGTTGCCTGTTGGCAGTTTCTTGTTCCGCGTGTTATCACCGGCTGTTGTTGTAGACAGAGGCTCCGGTTGTTCCGGTTCTTGCTCTATCTCTACTTGTGGGTGGCTATTCTCCTTTAGCTTTTGCACTAAACTGGCTATATTTGGTTATCCAGGGGGTGTATATGCTCAGAGGGAGGAGCTACACTTTTTAGTGTAGTACTTTGTGTGTCCTCCGGAGGCAGAAGCTATACACCCAATGTCTGGGTCTCCCAATACGGAACTATAAGAAAAAGAATTTACGGTAAGTAAACAAAATTCTCTTTTTTTTTTTTTTTAATTTATTGACTTGCCAAGCGTGTGTAATGTGTAGGGATGCGTTTTTACTATGTCATCTGCTATTCAGCTCTGCTACATGGCCGCTGACAGCAGACACAGACAGCCATGTAGCAGAGCTGAATGGCAGATGACACAGACAGAGCCGCACTGTCAGAATGAACTCGGGTGAACTTCACCCGACTTCATTGTCATGCTGCGGCTCTGTCTGTGTCGCGCCCTGATTAGCGGTGAAGGACTCACCGGTGACCGCTAAACTCCTGAGTAACTGAATTGAGCAGCCCTCTCTCATACTCACCGATCCCCGGCGCTGCACGGCGTTCACACTGCTCCGGCGGCTTTTACTGTTTTGAAAAAGCCGGCCGCCCATTAAACAATCTCGTATTCCCTGCTTTCCCCGCCCACCGGCGCCTATGATTGGTTACAATGAGACACGCCCCCACGCTGAGTGACTGGTGTCACACTGCACCCAATCACAGAAGCCGGTGGGCGTGTCTATACTGTGCAGTGAAATAAATAATTAAATAATTAAAAAAAAGACGTGCGGTCCCCCCAATTTTAAAACCAGCCAGATAAAGCCATACGGCTGAAGGCTGGTATTCTCAGGATGGGGAGCTCCACGTTATGGGGAACCCCCCAGCCTAACAATATCTGCCAGCAGCCGCCCAGAATTGCCGCATACATTATATGCGACAGTTCTGGGACTGTACCCGGCTCTTCCCGATTTGCCCTGGTGCGTTGGCAAATCGGGGGTAATAAGGAGTTATTGGCAGCCCATAGCTGCCAATAAGTCCTAGATTAATCATGTCAGGCGTCTATGAGACACCTTCCATGATTAATCTGTAAATTACAGTAAATAAACACACACACGCCCGAAAAAATCCTTTATTAGAAATAAAAAACACAAACATATACCCTGGTTCACCACTTTAATAAGCCCGAAAAAGCCCTCCATGTCCGGCGTAATCCAGGATGATCCAGAGTCGCTTCCAGTTCTGCTGCATGGAGGTGACCGGAGCTGCAGAAGACACAGCCGCTCCTGTCACCTCCACACAGCAACTGAAGACAGCCGCGCGATCGGCTGAGCTGTCACTGAGGTTACCCGCGGCCACCGCTGTATCCAGTGACAGCGGGTAACCTCAGTGACAGCTCAGCTGATCGCGCGGCTGTCTTCAGTTGCTGTGTGGAGGTGACAGGAGCGGCTGTGTCTTCTGCAGCTCCGGTCACCTCCATGCAGCAGAACTGGAAGCGACTCTGGATCATCCTGGATTACGCCGGACATGGAGGGCTTTTTCGGGCTTATTAAAGTGGTGAACCAGGGTATATGTTTGTGTTTTTTATTTCTAATAAAGGATTTTTCGGGTGTGTGTGTTTATTTACTGTAATTTACAGATTAATCATGGAAGGTATCTCTTAGACGCCTGACATGATTAATCTAGGACTTATTGGCAGCTATGGGCTGCCAATAACTCCTTATTACCCCGATTTGCCAACGCACCAGGGCAAATCGGGAAGAGCCGGGTACAGTCCCAGAACTGTCGCATATAATGTATGCGGCAATTCTGGGCGGCTGCTGGCTGATATTGTTAGGCTGTGGAGCTCCCCATCCTGAGAATACCAGCCTTCAGCCGTATGGCTTTATCTGGCTGGTTTTAAAATTTTCGACCCCATGCCGTTTTTTTTTAATTATTTAATTATTTATTTCACTGCACAGTATAGACACGCCCACCGGCTTCTGTGATTGGGTGCAGTGTGACACCAGTCACTCAGCGTGGGGGGCGTGTCTCACTGTAACCAATCATAGGCGCCGGTGGGCGGGGAAAGCAGGGAATACGAGATTGTTTAATGGGCGGCCGGCTTTTTCAAAACAGTAAAAGCCGCCGGAGCAGTGTGAACGCCGTGCAGCGCAGCGCTGGGGATCGTGGAACGGTGAGTATGAGAGAGGGGGTAAGAGTGATAGACTGACATGGACAGAGAGTGAGGGACAGAGATAGTGACGGACTGACAGAGATTAGTGCATGACAGACATTGTGAGGCGCTTCAGAACGCAGCTTTTCAGCTGCGCTCTGAAGCGGACCTTTTTTAAGCTGCGGTGCAGAGCGCACACCTGCGCACATAGCCTCAGACATCAAAATCGTATGAGGGATGTCACACGTTACAATTGACTAGGTTCGTGCAACAAAACACTCAATTCTAGACAAAGATACGATGTGTTTGCGATCAACGGTTTTGCGTTCAATCCTGATCGCACGTAGATGTCACACGCAGATACCTCACAAACGATGCCGGATGTGCGTCCCTTACAACTTGACCCCAACGACGGATTGTGAGATATATTGAAGTGTGTGTTGGGGGCTTAAGTCCTACAGCCATTGCCCTGTGCTCGGGATTCTACCACTAGATCAGACGTATATGTATAACACATGCCTTTAATAATGAATGGTAAGCTGGTATTGAAGACTCACATTTCTGATCATTTCTCTCTAGGATTCTCTCATAAGCAATCTGTTGCGGTTGATTCAGACCATGAGGCCGCCAACGAAGCCATCAACAAGTCAAGGTACATCTGGACTTCCTCTGTATAGACCTGTTCTGGGGATGTCATTAGAGTTGGTGCGAATGTATTCACCCATCTCATTCTGTCGGCCACGACAGTGTTCTGTGACCGCTGCATGTCACGTGAGCGAGTGTAGTGGTGCTTACCGGTCTGCATCAACGGCTCTACGTCATGTGCGTCAGGCTGCAACAATGACATTGTGCCAAGCCGGCTAATCAAAAGAATAGCTACTGATGCCGGCAACTAAAAGGCAGTAAAGTCATACACTAGATGCTGTCATGGATCACAGAATGGGAACCGAAAATCCGTTCGCACCAACACTTATTGTCAGAATTATTGCAGTTTTCTCCTTATCTGATTCCTGACATGTTTGTGTTCTCTTCAAAGGTCCTAAAAAACACTTTAATTGGACAGGTCCTCCATATGAGATTGGTGGGGGTCCAGCACCCCGTACTACCAGGTCCGGCTGTAATCAATGTAGGGAGCAGAGCACGGCAGCTCCATCAAAATGGCTGCAAAAAGCAATACTTGGAGTAGATAGCCGTCATTAGGGGGGTGTAGGGTGTCAAACAATCTTATATTCATTAATATCTGATTCAATAACAAACCCTTTAAAGTGAACCAATCACCAGGATTTTCATATATAACCTAAATCCAGTTCTATACTGGCACTATCAGGCTGATTCTATACATACCTTTTAGTTGTGAGATCGGATGTATACTTTCTAAAATACAGGCAAGTAAAGATTCTGGAATGCACTGTTACTTGAAGATAGCAGCTATAGAATATGTAATAGGCGGGCCGGGTTTTGCTAGTTATTCTCACCACTGTCGGCCTGCCTGTCCTTCCTCCCCCTTGTCTCTGTTGTTACAGCGGGAGGAAGGAGGAAGGACAGGCAGGCCGACAGTGGCGAGAATAACTAGCAAAACCCAGCCCACTTATTACATATTCTATAGCTGCTATCCTCAAGTAACAGTGAATTTCACAAACTTTACTTTCTTATATTTTAGAAATTGTACATCCGATCTCACAAATAAAGCCATGTATAGAATCCACATGATTGCGCCAATATAGCACTGGCTTTAGTTTATATAGGATGATCCTGGTGATTAGTGCGCTTTAAGTATATAATATAATGTGGATGTTTATAATATCTAATCTTTTTATTTTTTATTTTTTTGTTAAAGAAGTTAATTTAAAGCCAAAATCTGAAAAAGAGAAGATGAAAGATCTGTTTCCAGCACTTTGCAGACCAGACAATCCCAGTGTTCGGGTAAATACATATGTATTATTATGTGTGCCCTCATGTTTAGCTTCTTGGAGGGATTGTTTGTGTGGAGCGATTATCAAGAATAGAAGGAAGGAGGGAATCCTCTGATTGGGACCTTGCTCTTTTAGAAAAGAACGAACACTATTAACCCCTTCACAACCATGGACGGCTATATCCGTCATGGAGCATGTCCCGTTAAGCCCCGCCCCCTGCCGCGAGCAGGCGGTGGCGGTCGGCACACACATCAGCTGTTTTCAACAGCTGACATGTGTGCCTGCTAGCCGCAGGTGGAATTAACCCCTTAAATCTTGCTGCCAAAGTCTGGCAGCAAGATCTATATGCGCGCGGCCATGTTTTTTAACTTACCGCCGCCCCCACCGGAAGTCACGTGCGTGATCACGTGATTATCGGTGGTTGCCATCGTAGCACAGGGTCATGTGATGACGCCTGCAGCTATGAGGTTTCACTTTCGTTTTCCCTCGGCACGGAGCAGAGGGAAACAGAAAGTGACTGTATCTGCTGTTTACAGCTGTATAGCTGTGATCAGCAGATAGATAAGAGCGATCGGATTGCTGATCGCTATAGCCCCCTAGGGGGACTAGTAAAATAAAATAAAAAAAAAAGTTTTTAAAAAAAAGTTCAAATCACCCCCCTTTCCCACCATTGAAAACTAAAGGGTTAAAAAATAAATAAATATACACATATTTGGTATCGCCGCATTTAGAAATGCCCGATCTATCAAAATATAAAATCAATTAATCTGATTGGTAAACGGCGTAGTGGCAAAAAAATTCCAAACGCCAAAATTAAGTTTTTTGGTCACCGCAAGTTTTACGCAAAATGCAATAACAGGCGATCAAAACGTAGCATCTGCACAAAAATGGTACCATTAGAAACGTCAGCTCGAGACGCAAAAAATAAGCAGTCACTGAGCCATAGATCCCAAAAAATGAGAACGCTACGTGTTTCGGAAAATGGCGCAAAACGTGTGCCACTTTTATTGAATAAACTTGTGAATTTTTTTTAACCCCTTAGATACAAGTAAACCTATACATGTTTGGTGTCTACAAACTCGCACCGATCTCAGGCATCATACCCACACATCAGTGTTACCATATAGTGAACACCATGAATAAAACATCCCAAAAACTATTGTGCCATCACACTTTTTTTGCAATTTTTCCGCATTTGGAATTTCTTTGCTGTTTTCCAGTACACCATATGGTAAAACTTATGGTTTCGTTTAAAAGTACAACTTGTCCCGCAAAAAACAAGCCCTCATATGGGAAGATTGACGGAAAAATAAAAAAGTTACGGCTCTCGGAAGAAGGGGAGCAAAAACGGAAAGTGCCCCGGGGCTGAAGTGGTTAAAGCGCCACCAGCGGTTTTGTTTTTCAACGCAGAAGTGGTGCTTTAAGAGTAAGCCTCCTTCCTTTAGCGTTATACTCGCCCTCCGGTGTTTTCATCTTTTTTCAGTACCGCTCCCGTTGCACTTCACCATCTTCTGCCTGTAGCTTCTGACTGTCCAGAAGTCAGAAATTACGTCACAAGCTCCCAATGCATCTCTATGAGACTCAGAACGAGGCTCCCATAGAGTTGTATTGAGTTGTGATCTCTGGCAAACTCCATGAAACACTGGAGCTGCCAGCAAACCACAAATCTCTGGAGTCCGACTGGAGCGACACTATACAAACATGAAGATGGCGGGAGGTGTGTATTAAACAGAACTGCCTCCCCCAGGAAACTAAGTGATACATCATTAGATTCAGGGTCTTTTTTTCTTAAATTATAATCGTAGACCTTGAGGAAAGCAAGCACGTGGCTTTATGAATTTCATCATGAGGAGCTTTAGTTCGGCCAGGGAGATAAGTGGCTGTCAAGAGACTTGGACAAGTTGTAGAGCTTAAAAGAATTGGATTTTGGAGGTCCAATCGCTGGAGTACTGTATTATGTCATTATAATATTGGTGGTGTTGTGTGACCATGGTATGGAGGACAAGAGCTCATATTGCTCCCAAAAGCTGAACTAGTGCAGCTGATCACCCAAGATCAGAGACGTCCCTTGCATCTGTCAAATGTCTGTCATCTGGAAATCCACAGATTCTGTTTCATCTCTACAGACCATGCTGGATCCTGAGGATGTAAAGGTGGCCGCAGATGTCTTGGAACAGCTTGATGCATTAAAGCCAAGTATGGAGGGCAAGGAGAAAGAGCGGAGCAGTAAGCACAAGTGAGTGTCAGCTAGAAAAGCTTACAGGAGTATCCTACAAACAACGATTCTTTGATCGTGAGGTCCCAAAGTACCTGTATCAACGTAGTGGTAGTGTGCATACACGATCGCCGCATGGCACAGAGGTGTACCTGCATTCCCATGTGTGAAGCAATGGTCAGCCATTTGCAATACTGTCCTGTTCATACAGGGAGAATACATTCCCATCATTGTGGTTAGTGGAGGCCCCAGGGGCTGGACCCATACAATCATACAGTATCTGGCAATAGTTTGGAAACATGTTCCTTCAAGGGTTTTCCTTGTTCTTATTGGAATGTGCATATTGTAGATTCAGACTGAAGGTAGCAAAATTATGAGAGAGCGCATATGGAAACAAGGAGTAAAGGAACATGTGTGAAAACCAGCATATATGTTAAGCCTCAGATTCCTCAAAGTGCCCCCCTTTTGCTCTGATGATGGCTTTACACCCTCTTGACATTTCTTCAAGTAGTTTCATCTGGTAGATGGAAGGAAAGCTTTTCACACTTACGGGAAGGAGGAGATTTTAGTCCACCATAGCTCTCTGTACTGGCTTATAGAGGGGGTGGTCCTGAACGAGTTAACCTGTTTGGTTATTCAGTGACTCATCCTTTATCACATAATGGTATGTTTTGGGGCTTTATTCCCTCAGCCATATTGCAGCATATTTTCAGATCCAAATTATGGCTTCAGTTCTGGTCTTCTGAGCTGGACTGACCACCTTAATATGTTTATGACGCTGTTAGTTTGAGTCAGGAGCCCCCGAGCGTAAAGGGGGCTTTACACGCTACGATATCGTTAATGTTTTATCGTCGGGGTCACGTCGTTAAACGTCCTCCAAAGTGGTGAAAATCGTTCACCATGGATGGAGAGGTCGTCCTAAAACCAAAAATTGTTAATGGTTGTTTCTAGATGTTGTTCCTCGTCCCTGCGGCAGCACACATCGCTGTGTGTGACACCGCAGGAGCGAGGAACCTCACCTTACCTGCGTCCCGCCCGCAATGAGGAAGGAAGAAGGTGGGCGGGATGTCTGTTCCGCTCATCTCCGCCCCTCCGCTTTGATTGGCCGGCCGCTTAGTGACGTCGCGGTGACGTCGAACGCACCTCCCCCTTGAGGGAGGGATTGTTCGGCAGTCACAGCGACGCCGCTGACCAGGTAAGTGCGTGTGACTCTGCCGTAGGGATAATGTTCGCTGGTGCAGCGATTACACAATATCGCATGCACGACGGGGGCGGGTGCTTTTGCGTACGATATCGCTAGCAATTGCTAGAAATATCGTAGCGTGTAAAGCCCGCTTAAGTCTTAACCATGACCAGAAAATAGACCCACTATATGGCCATGTTATTCACATGATCGCATGGTGTGTGTATTTACTGATATCCTAGGCAGATTTACCAAGTAACAGTTTAAAGGGATACAGTGGGTAAATGTTATGATAGATTAGTAGAGATTGACAGCCATATTTCCCAGAAACTACCTGAGCATTACTGTAAGTAGCACATTATGTCATGTCCTTTTATCTCACCTTTTATATATTACTAGGGATAAGAAGAAAAGAAGCCGCAGTAGAAGCCGAGAGAGGAGTCGAAAGCACAGGCACAGATCCCGCTCAAGATCCAGAGACAGGAAAAAGTCAGGGAGACAAAGGTCAAGGAGCCGCAGCCCTCTCCGGAATAGATACCGGAGCCCTGTTAAGGAGGAACACACAAGCCGAAATCAGCGGTCAGAAAAGAATGAAGAGCGCTGGAGGGAAAAGCACGTGGATAGGCCCCCTCCAGAAGAGCCATCCATCGGAGATATCTACAACGGAAAGGTCACCAGTATCATGCAGTTTGGGTGTTTTGTTCAGTTGGAGGGCCTGAGGTGAGATTCAGTGATTTTTCTGGTGAAGTCCAATGATTGGCAGCACTTCTCCTTGCAGTTTATTCATTGACTGGGCTAATAGTTCACTAAAAATGATAATCATCTGTTCCTACAGGAAACGCTGGGAGGGCTTGGTCCATATTTCGGAGCTAAGAAGAGAAGGACGGGTGGCAAATGTGGCTGATGTTGTCAGCAAAGGTCAAAGAGTAAAAATCAAGGTGCTTTCATTCACTGGGTGCAAAACCAGCCTCAGTATGAAGGTGAGTATAAGTGACCATGTGTAGTTTAGAGTATAGTATTTAAAGGGGTTGTCCAGTACTAGAACAACCCCCTCTGATTCTATATGTTTCTTCCAGGTAAAATAATACACTATACTTGCTTCCCTTCCCAGTGGTATCCGGGATTGCAGTGACGGGGCCCATGTGTTGTGACGTCACGCGGGCCCCGCGTCCAATCAGCTCCGGCTTCCTTCTTACCGACCTATTGAGTTAATCAACAGGAAGTGAGTGCAGCGCTGCACTCACTTCCTGTTGATTGTTTATCAGGTTTAAAGGCGGGGAGAAGGAACCCTGTATAATTCTATAGTCCTAGTGGAACAGGCTGCTACGGGAGGTAGTGAGCTCTCCATCAATGGAGATCTTTAAGCTAAAGATGGATAAACGTATAACTGGATGATTTAGGACCCGATGGCCCTTGAGGTCCCTTCCAACTCTACCATTCTATGATTCTAAGTCTTAATTCCTAATCCTGTCTCCATTATAACATTGCCTTCAGTGTATGACTGTAATATTTTAATTTATTGACTGTAGGATGTGGATCAAGACACTGGAGAAGATCTGAACCCAAACAGAAGGAGGAATCTGGTTGGGGAGAACAATGAGGAGGCTTCAATGAGGAACCCCGACCGACCCAGCCACCTCTCACTAGTAAACGCCCCAGAGGTTGAAGATGACACCCTAGAACGGAAGCGTCTCACTAAGATTTCTGACCCAGAAAAGTGGGAGATTAAGCAGGTGCAGTATCTCCTTTCTTGGGGGAATACAGCTATTTTAGTAGTGGTAGGAGATATGTTCTATAGGTATATGGCGTATTGAAGAAATTATTCTGATAAGATCAAGAACCGCTTGTAATGATGTCTCCACCCTGATAGTGCTTGGTTTTCCTCTAAAAACAGGCAGGCTGACCCTGGCCTCTGTAGGCCTTTTCTTCAGTACTGTGCAGCATTATTTCTTATGAAGCGGTCTTCCATGAAAGCTGTTTTCCTAGCCAGGGGTAAAGCAGAAAAGAGGCGAAAAATGCTTAGGTATTGGAGCGGTTCAGTATTCTTTGAAGACTTGTCCCATCAGGAACACCCTGTGTTCTATGTGTGATGTCTCATTCCATTACTACTTCTGTTAACAGTGGAGAGTCATTAGATTGAGTGGCTTCTGCCCTGGAGTGCCCATTGTGCATTGTAGCAGGTTGTCACTGGATTACCAGCTGTGCCTGCAGCTGTTAAATGCTGTTGTTAATCTCTGAAGTGGCATTGACATCGCTGGCATTAGGGAACATCATTCTGTGTGCCCATCAGTGTGCCCTTGACGTAATTGTGTGTTGCCTGACAGCTTGGGGCCCCCTGAATACTTCCGTGATGGTCGAAACGGTTCACCTGTGAAAGCCAGGATGTAGCTGATATCCACAGGAGAATGAGATTTTCACTATAGACTGCATTACAGTACTATTGCTGTATACAGTACAATCAGTCGGATGATCACAGGTTCATATCTCCTAAGTTTTAGTAAAAAGTGAAAAAACATAAAATAAGAGTTCAAATCGCCCCCCTTTTCCTCCCATTAAAAATAAAGAAATAAAAAACATACATATTTGGTACAGCTGCGTCTGTAAAAGTCCGCTCTATCAAAATCTAAACTCATTAATCTGAATGGCCAATGATATAAGGGAAAATTGAAACGCCAGAATAATGGTTTTTCAGTCCAGCAACACTGCAAAAAAAGTGGGATAAGAAGCGATCAAAACCTCGTATATGCCCCAAAATGGTATCAAGAAACACGTTAGCTCAGAGTGAAAAAAAAAACAAACTCAAAGTTCCATTGACTGAAAACTAAAAATGTTAAAAGTTTGAGAAAATGGAGACATTAGCAATATTATTTTTTTATTTATTTTTACAAATGTGAGAAATATTTTCTTTGTCGCTCCATTGGGAGACCCAGACAATTGGGTGTATAGCTTCTGCCTCCGGAGGCCACACAAAGTATTACACTTTAAAAAGTGTAACCCCTCCCCTCTGCCTATACACCCTCCCGTGGATCACGGGCTCCTCAGTTTTATGCTTTGTGTGGAAGGAGGCACACATCCACTCATGCATTCTCAACTTAGTTATGTCGGTTGGAAGAAAAGAGGGCCCCCACGGGGCCCCCGGCATGTTTCCCTTCTCACCCCACTACGTCGGCGGTGTTGTTAAGGTTGAAGTACCCATTGCGGGTACAGAGGCTGGAGCCACATGCCGTCTCCTTCACCATCCCTTAAGCGGCTCTGGGAGAAGTGGGATCCTAAGCGGTCATCCATTTACTGGGACCGTGCTCCATCCGCAGCCCCTGTGGGAACCTGCCGGACCGGAGCCTCTTCAACCTCAGGGACCGGGCCCTGCAACTCAAAGGTACTCTGTGTCCCCACAGGGGACTGTGCAGGGAGCGCACCTTCTTCCCGGAAGCCGCGGCGGCTGCTGAATTCAGGAGGCCGGGGGACTTCCGCGCCAACCGTGCCTGCTTGTCGGGCGCGGTCTCAAATTTAGTCCCCGGCTTCATCGCGGCCTAGTCGCAAAAATCCCGCCCCCGGGCCTGCCTGTCAGGGGTAAGGGCGGGATTACCGACCTGACGTCGGATGTGAGGGCTGGAGCATCCTGCATGTTTCCTCCCCCCTCACTGATCACTGTGGGGACCCCAGATTCCCGCACTTTTGCTGGCGCCACCCACGGCTCCACTCCTCCCCTGAGAGCTCCGGCAGCCATTTTTTGGCATTCTGCCGGTGGAGGATTCTCAGTGAACAGCTCTGCAGCTCCGGGGGATCCAAGGCAGGGAATCAGGAGGACACACTCCGCTCGTTAGCGGTCGGTAAGCCACACCGGTCACCCGGTGCTGGTCCCCCTAGGGTGCCGGATTAGATACGTATATATCTATATCTATCTGTTCGGTGGGCTGTATACCCCTTTCCCATATACCCTCAGTGATCACTCTCCTAGGAGACAACATCATGTCGTCCACAAGGAGCAAAGCTGCTAAGGCACAGGGTTTTTTTGCGGCCTGTACCTCTTGTGGGGCTATGTTACCTGCGGGTTCCACCTACCCTCACTGTGAGCAATGCTCGACCCCTGTTTCGCTTGCTCAGCCGGAGCCTCGGACACTGGTGGGCCCCTCGACTCATGTAGACCCCCCTGCTCCCCCTGACCAGGCTGCAGGGACAGAGCGCCTCTTTTGCTGAGAAACTCTCTTAGTCACTTTCTCAATCCATTGCACAGTCTATGGACAAATGGTCTTCTAAGCTGCTAGAGGCTTTGCAGTCCAGACCGGACCCTTCACAGGGCCCGGCCCCTGTTGGCTCGTCGCCTCCAGGCCCCTCTCGGTCCGTGCCACAGCGTGCTCATAGGTTGGCCCCTCGGTCTCAGGCGGAGGACCCCTGCCCCGACCGCAGCCCCCGACCGGCTAAGCGGTCTCGCTGGGACTCTTCCCCGACTTCCTCTCGCTGCTCGGGATCCCAGCTTGAGGACTCTCTGGAGGACGAGGCGGATGTCGCAGCTCAGGGCTCTGACCCTGACGTCGCCCTTAACCTTGATACACCTGAGGGGGACACGTTAGTAAATGATCTTATCTCATCCATCAACCAGGTGTTAGATCTCTCTCCCCCGCCTCCTCCTGTAGAGGAGTCGGCGTCTCAGCAGGAGAAACACCAGTTTCGGTTCCCCAAACGTACACGCAATACGTTTTTTGATCACTCTAACTTCAGGGACGCTGTCCAGAAGCCCAGAGCGGTCCCGGACAAGCGCTTTACTAAGCGCCTCACTGACACGCGTTACCCCTTCCCATCTGAAGTCGTTAAGGGTTGGGCTCACTGTCCCAAGGTGGATCCTCCAGTCTCAAGATTGGCAGCTAGATCCGTGGTGTCGGTTGCAGATGGCTCATCGCTAAAAGATGCCACTGACAGACAGATTGAACTCCTGGTGAAGTCCATCTATGAGGCCATGGGCGCGTCTTTTGCCCCGGCCTTTGCAGCCGTGTGGGCACTCCAAGCTATCTCGGCTTGTCTGACTGAGATTAATGCTGTCACACGTAATTCTGCTCCGCAAGTTGCGTCTTTGACCTCTCAGGCGTCAGCCTTTTCATCCTACGCCATGAACGCCGTCCTGGACTCTGCTAGCCGTACAGCTGTAGCATCCACAACTCTGTGGCAGTCCGCAGGGCCATGTGGCTGCGCGAATGGAAGGCAGATTCGGCTTCCAAGAGGTTCTTAACCGGTTTGCCGTTTTCTGGCGACCGTTTGTTTGGCGAACGATTGGATGAGATTATTAAGGAATCCAAAGGAAAGGATTCCTCCTTACCCCAGGCCAAACCTAAGAGACCTCAACAGAGAAAGGTTCAATCGAGATTTCGGTCCTTTCGTCCCTCCGCCAAGTCCCAATCCTCTTCGTCCAACAGGCCGGAGAAAGGCCAGAGGAACTCCTATGCGTGGCGATCCAAGTCTCGCCCACAAAAGGCCGCAGGAGTCACTGCCTCCAAGACGGCTTCCTCATGACTCTCGGCCTCCCCTGACCGCATCCTCGGTCGGTGGCAGGCTCTCCCGCTTTGGAGACGCCTGGTGGCCACATGTTCAAGACCGATGGGTGAGAGACATTCTGTCTCATGGTTACAGGATAGAGTTCAGCTCTCGTCCTGCGGCTCGCTTCTTCAGAACCTCTCCACCCCCCGCTCAGGCCGACGCACTTTTTCAGGCAGTAGCCGCTCTAAAGATGGAAGGAGTTGTTATCCCCGTTCCCCTTCAGGAACGTGGTCGCGGTTTTTACTTCAACTTGTTCGTGGTGCCAAAAAAGGACGGGTCATTCCGTCCTGTTCTGGACCTCAAGCTGCTCAACAGACATGTGAGAACCAGACGGTTCCGGATGGAATCTCTCCGCTCGGTCATCGCCTCAATGTCACAAGGAGACTTCCTAGCATCGATCGACATCAAGGATGCTTATCTCCATGTACCGATCGCACCCGAGCATCAACGTTTCCTGCGTTTCGCCATCGGGGACGAACACCTCCAGTTCGTGGCATTGCCTTTCGGCTTGGCGACAGCACCACGGGTTTTCACCAAAGTCATGGCATCCGTTGTGGCAGTCCTGCATTCTCAGGGCCACTCGGTTATTCCCTACTTGGACGATCTCCTAGTCAGGGCCCCGTCTCGGGTGGCGTGTCAACAAAGCCTATCTGTCGCTCTGGCGACTCTCCAGCGGTTCGGGTGGATCATCAACTTCCCGAAATCCAAGTTGACACCGACCCAATCACTGACGTACCTTGGGATGGAGTTTCATACCCAGCAAGCGTTAGTCAAGCTTCCGAGAGACAAACAGCTTTCTCTGCAGGCAGGGGTGCAATCCCTTCTTCGGAGTCAGTCACACCCCTTAAGGCGCCTCATGCACTTCCTGGGGAAGATGGTGGCAGCTATAGAGGCAGTCCCGTTCGCGCAATTCCATCTTCGGCCACTCCAATGGGACATTCTCTGCAAATGGGACAGGAGTTCGGCTTCCCTCGACAGGAACGTCTCTTTCTTCGGCGCTCCATTGGGAGACCCAGACGATTGGGTGTATAGTACTGCCTCCGGAGGCCACACAAAGCATTACACTAAAAAGTGTAAGGCCCCTCCCCTTCTGGCTATACACCCCCAGTGGGATCACTGGCTCACCAGTTTTCTGCTTTGTGCGAAGGAGGTCAGACATCCACGCATAGCTCCACTGTTTAGTCAGCAGCAGCTGCTGACTATGTCGGATGGAAGAAAAGAGGGCCCATTCTAGGGCCCCCAGCATGCTCCCTTCTCACCCCACTTTATGTCGGCGGTGTTTGTTAAGGTTGAGGTACCCACTGTGGGTACGGAGGCTGTTGCCCACATGCTGTTTTCCTTCCCCATCCCCCTGAGGGGCTCTGAGGAAGTGGGATCTTACCGGCCCCCAAGCCCTGAGGCCGGGCTCCTTCCACAGACCCATAGAACCTGCTGGATACGGAGCTGGGTACCGTTCAGGGACAAGGCCCTGCGACATTCAGGTACTCTGTGTCCCAAACAGGCCGCGCACATTCCAGACTTGCTGGGTGTGCTAGTGCGCCGGGGACAGTAGCGCTGCGCGCTGGGGGTACAGTCACTACAGTTTTTCTGAGTGACTTTATGTGTTGGGGACTGCCGCGCCGACCGCCCCTGGAGCGGCGGCGCAGCTGCGACTTGTAGTGCGCCGGGGACTTAGCGCCGACCGTGCTTTTACGACGGCGTCGCTTATAAATTTAGTCCCCGGCTTCTGCGGCCTAGCTCCGCTTCGTTCCCGCCCCCACCCTGTCAATCAGGGCAAGGGAGAGACGCTGTACGATTAATCAGCGCCGAGGGCTGGAGTCTTATTTACATGCTCCAGCCCTCTCACTGAGCACAGGGGGACGCTGGTTTCCCGCTTTTTGTCTGCACACGCCCAGGGCCCGCCCCTCTCCATAGGACGCCGGCAGCCATTCCTACATGCAGTCTGGCTGGAGAACGGACACAGGCTCTGGGAGACCCAGACAAGGGATTTCTGGCGACCACACACCCGCGTTAAGCGGGCGGTAAGCAGCACTTTTAGTGCTGGCCCCACTAGTGCCACAGTGTTATATTGGTGTACATTTTTTTCTCTATACCATATATATATGTATATATATATTGCACTGTAAGGTCGCTTCTTGGCTGTATATCCTATCTTGCTCTGAGGAGACGACAACATGTCATCCGCAAAACGCAAGGGTGCCAAGACACAGGCTGCAGCTGCACAGCAATACGCTACTTGTGCCGCTTGTGGGGCTGATCTACCGGCAGGTTACAATGACCCCCATTGTGTGCAATGTTCGGTCCCTGTGCCACTTCGTCAGCCGGAGTCTATGGTGGTAGTGGCCCAGGCAGAGTCGCCAGTGAACCCTGTCCCGGTGACGGGGACAGAGTTTGCAGTTTTTGCTGACAAGATGTCTGTCACTATGACAAAGATACTAGAGACCTTGCAGGCCAGGCCAGTTACTCAGACCATGGACACTGCTGCGGCAACGTTCCCCGGTCCCCCTCAGTTGGAGTTAATCCGTGATTCAAGGGGGTCCCAGGCATCTCAGCCTGACGGCTCTGATTCAGATGACAGTCCCAGGCAGCCTAAGCGTGCTCGCTGGGAGAGACCCTCCACGTCATCACGCGGATCAGGGTCTCAGCGAGAAGAGTCTCTACATGATGAGACAGAGGAGGGTGATCAGGAGTCCAATCCTGAAACCGCTCTCAATCTGGATACTCCTGATGGTGACGCCATGGTAAATGACCTTATAGCGGCCATCAATAGTCTATTGGAAATTTCTCCCCCTGCCCCTTCTGCAGAGGAGGCAGCTGCACAGCAGGAGAAGTTCCATTTCAGGTATCCCAAGCGTAAACTGAGTACTTTTCTGGACCACGCTGACTTCAGAGAATCAGTCCAGAAACACCATGCTTACCCAGACAAGCGTTTCTCCAAACGTCTTAAGGATACACGTTATCCCTTTCCCCCTGACGTGGTCAAACGCTGGACCCAGTGTCCAAAGGTGGACCCCCCAATCTCCAGGCTTGCGGCTAGATCCATAGTTGCAGTGGAGGATGGGGCTTCACTTAAAGATGCCAATGACAGACAGATGGACCTTTGGTTAAAATCTGTCTATGAAGCTATCGGCGCGTCGTTTGCTCCAGCATTCGCGGCCGTGTGGGCACTCCAAGCTATTTCAGCTGGTCTGGCACAGGTGGACTCTATCGTACGTCCAGCAGTGCCGCGAGTAGCGTCCCTAACCTCGCAAATGTCTGCGTTTGCGACTTACGCTATTAATGCTGTCCTGGACTCTACAAGCCGTACCTCAATGGCGTCTGCCAACTCTGTGGTTTTGCGCAGAGCCTTGTGGTTAAAGGAATGGAAAGCGGATTCTGCTTCCAAAAAATGTTTAACCAGCTTGCCACTATCTGTAGATAGACTGTTTGGTGAACAATTGGCTGAAATCATTAAACAATCCAAGGGTAAATACTCCTCCTTACCCCAGCCCAGATCAAGCAAACCTCAACAGAGGAAGTGGCAGTCGAGGTTTCGGTCCTTTCGAGGCTCCGGCAAGACCCAATTCTCCTCGTCCAAAGGGACTCAGAAGGAGCAAAGGAGCTCAGATTCCTGGCGGGCTCACTCACGCCCCAAGAAAGCAACCGGAGGAACCGCTTCCAAGGCGGCTGCCTCATGACTTTCGGCCTCATCCCTCCGCATCCTCGGTCGGTGGCAGGCTCTCCCGCTTTTGCGACATTTGGCTGCCACAGGTCAAGGACCGGTGGGTAACAGACATTTTGTCTCACGGGTACAGGATAGAGTTCAGTTCTCGTCCTCCGCCTCGGTTCTTCAGAACCTCCCCACATCCCGACCGAGCAGATGCCCTTCTGCAGGCGGTGTGCTCACTAAAAGCAGAAGGAGTGGTGATCCCTGTTCCTCAGCAGGAACAAGGGCAAGGTTTTTACTCCAATCTCTTTGTGGTTCCAAAAAAGGACGGCTCGTTTCGTCCTGTTCTGGACCTAAAGCTGCTCAACAAGCATGTGAACGCCAGGCGGTTCCGGATGGAATCCCTCCGCTCCGTCATTGCCTCAATGTCTCAAGGAGATTTCCTTGCATCAATAGACATCAAAGATGCTTATCTCCACGTGCCGATTGCTACAGAGCACCAACGTTTTCTACGTTTCGTGATCGGAGACGACCATCTCCAGTTCGTAGCTCTGCCATTTGGTCTGGCGACAGCCCCACGGGTTTTCACCAAGGTCATGGCGGCAGTGGTAGCAGTCTTGCATTCTCAGGGACATTCCGTGATCCCTTATTTAGACGATCTACTTGTCAAAGCACCCTCTCAAGAGGCATGCCAACACAGCCTGAATGTTGCGCTGGAAACTCTCCAGACTTTCGGGTGGATCATCAACTTTTCGAAGTCAAACCTGGCACCGACTCGATCACTAACGTATCTTGGCATGGAGTTTCATACTCTCTCAGCGATAGTGAAGCTTCCGCTGAACAAGCAGCGGTCACTACAGACAGGGGTGCAGTCTCTCCTTCAGGGTCAGTCGCACCCCTTAAGGCGCCTCATGCACTTCCTACGGAAGATGGTGGCAGCAATGGAGGCAGTCCCGTTTGCGCAGTTTCATCTGCGCCCACTTCAATGGGACATTCTCCGCCAATGGGACGGGAAGACAACTTCCCTAGACAGGAAAGTCTCCCTTTCTCAGACGGCCAAGGACTCTCTGCAATGGTGGCTTCTTCCCACCTCATTATCACAGGGAAGATCATTCCTGCCCCCATCCTGGGCAGTGGTCACGACAGACGCGAGTCTGTCAGGGTGGGGAGCAGTTTTTCTCCACCACAGGGCTCAAGGGACGTGGACTCAGCAGGAGTCCACCCTTCAGATCAATGTTCTGGAAATCAGGGCAGTGTATCTTGCCCTATTAGCCTTCCAGCAGTGGCTGGAAGGAAAGCAGATCCGAATTCAGTCGGACAACTCCACAGCGGTGGCATACATCAACCACCAAGGAGGGACACGCAGTCGGCAAGCCTTCCAGGAAGTCAGGCGGATTCTGATGTGGGTGGAGGAAAGAGCATCCACCATATCAGCAGTTCACATCCCGGGCGTAGAAAACTGGGAAGCAGACTTCCTCAGTCGCCAGGGCATGGACGCAGGGGAATGGTCCCTTCACCCGGACGTGTTTCAGGAAATCTGCCGCCGCTGGGGGGTGCCGGACGTCGACCTAATGGCGTCTCGGCACAACAACAAGGTCCCGACCTTCATAGCGCGGTCTCGCGATCAAAGAGCTCTGGCGGCAGACGCCTTAGTGCAGGATTGGTCGCAGTTCCGGCTCCCTTATGTGTTTCCACCTCTGGCACTCTTGCCCAGAGTGTTACGCAAGATCAGATCCGATTGCGGCCGCGTCATACTCGTCGCCCCAGACTGGCCGAGGAGGTCGTGGTATCCGGATCTGTGGCATCTCACGGTCGGCCAACCGTGGGCACTGCCAGACCGTCCAGACTTACTGTCCCAAGGGCCGTTTTTCCATCGGAATTCTGCGGCCCTGAACCTGACTGTGTGGCCATTGAGTCCTGGATCCTAGCGTCTTCAGGATTACCCCAAGGGGTCGTGGCCACCATGAGACAGGCTAGGAAGTCTACTTCTGCTAAGATCTACCACAGAACGTGGAAGATTTTCTTATCCTGGTGCTCTGCACAAGGAGTATCCCCCTGGCCATTCGCGTTACCTGTCGTTCTTTCCTTCCTGCAATCTGGGTTGGAAAAGGGCTTGTCGCTCGGCTCCCTTAAGGGGCAAGTCTCGGCACTATCCGTGTTTTTTCAGAAGCGTCTAGCACGACTTTCTCAGGTGCGCACGTTCCTGCAGGGGGTTTGTCATATCGTACCTCCGTACAGGCGGCCGTTAGATCCGTGGGATCTAAACAAGGTCCTTGTTGCTCTCCAGAAGCCGCCCTTCGAGCCTCTGAGGGATGTGTCACTTTCTCGACTCTCACAGAAAGTGGCCTTTCTGGTAGCGGTCACGTCTCTTCGGAGAGTGTCTGAACTAGCAGCGCTGTCATCCGAAGCTCCTTTCCTGGTGTTCCACCAGGACAAGGTAGTGCTGCGCCCCATTCAGGAGTTTCTCCCTAAGGTGGTATCCTCTTTTCATCTTAATCAGGATTTCTTCGTCGCTCCATTGGGAGACCCAGACGATTGGGTGTATAGCTACTGCCTCCGGAGGCCACACAAAGCATTACACTAAAAAGTGTAAGGCCCCTCCCCTTCTGGCTATACACCCCCAGTGGGATCACTGGCTCACCAGTTTTCGGCTTTGTGCGAAGGAGGTCAGACATCCACGCATAGCTCCACTGTTTAGTCAGCAGTAGCTGCTGACTATATCGGATGGAAGAAAAGAGGGCCCATATAGGGCCCCCAGCATGCTCCCTTCTCACCCCACTGGTGGTTTGCAAGGTTGAGGTACCTATTGCTGGTACGGCGGCTGGAGCCCACATGCTGCTTTCCTTCCCCATCCCCCTGAGAGGCTCTGAGGAAGTGGGATCTTACCGGCCCCAAAGCCCTGAGGCCGGGCTCCATCCACAGACCCATTGAACCTGCTGGATGTGGAGCGGGAGTGCCGTTCAGGGACATGGCCCTGCACCATTCAGGTACTCTGTGTCCCCGTACACACAGGCACAGCACACTCCAGACTTGCTGGGTGTGCTAGTGCGCCGGGGACAGTAAAGGGTTACAGTCACTGCAGCCTAGCTGAGTGACTTTATTTATTGGGAACTACCGCGCCGGACGCTCCGGGAGCGGCGGCGCGGCTGGGACTTGTAGTGCGCCGGGGACTTAGCGCCGACCGCGCTTTTACGGCGGCGGCGCTTATAAATCCAGTCCCCGGCTTTTGCGGCCTAGCTCAGCTTCGTTCCCGCCCCCACCCTGTCAATCAGGGTAGGGGAGAGACGCTGTACAATCAGCAGCGCCGAGGGCTGGAGCCTTATTTACATGCTCCAGCCCTCTCACTAGACACTGTGGGACGCCGGTTTCCCGCTCTGACTTGGGGCACGCCCACGGCCCGCCCCTACTCATACGAGCTGGAGAAGGACGCCGGCAGCCATTCCTGCAGCCCGAGCTGAGAGAACGGACTCTGGGCAAACAACAGGACTAGGGCGACCACACACCCGCTTATAGGCGGGCGGTAAGCGGCACCTGGGGTGCTGACACTAAATACCGCTGTTTGTCTATTTGTATTTTAAGTACACTGCATAGGTCGCTATTTTGGGCTATATGCCCTCTTAGATGGCGACACATCAGCAGCAGGAAAGCATGGGTGCTAAGGCACAGGCTTTCTATGCTGCTTGTATTGCACGTACTGAAGTGTTCATGTGTATTTATGCTTGTATGCTATACACTGCACTGTACGGTCGCTAGTCTTGGCTATATTCGCCATAGAATGGCTAGACTACAGCAGCAGAAAAGCAAGGGTGCTGAGGCACAGGTTTTTTTCTATGCTGCTTGTATTGCAGGTGTTGCAGTGTTCATTTGTACTTATGCCTGTATGCTATACATTGCACTGTATGGTCGCTATTCTGGGCTATATTCCCCTAGATGGCTAGTCTACAGCAGCAGAAAAGCAGGCTTTCTATGCTGCTTGTATTGCATGTGCTGCAGTGTTCATTTGTACTTTATGCTGGTATGATATACATTGCACTGTACGGTCGCCATTCTTGGCTCTATAAGTCGGCAGCAGCATATAAGCAACACAGGCTTTCGATGCTGTTTTTGCTGCATGTGATACTGTTCCACGGCACTGCTCCCCATTGGGTGCAATGCTCCCCTGTAGCACTTGGTCAGCCGGGGTCTCTACTTGACGTGGCCAAAAGAACCACCTCTCAACCCTGTCCAAGGACAGGGACGGAGTTGCAAGGGGATAGAGACTTGCAGTCCGGACAGGCCATGGGCAATCTGGATCATTGCTCCCTGGCCACCCTCACTTGGAATAAAATCGGTGCTCCGGGGGGGGTCCCAGGAGGCTCTCTGTATGATGAGGCACACGTAGCTCATCAGGACTTTGATCCTGACACCGCTCTCACTCCGGATACACCGGATGGTGACGCCATAAGGCATGATCCTATAGCGTCCATCAATGGAATGTTGGATCTTTCTCCCTCAGCTCCCCCAGCGGAGGAGTCAGCTTCACAGCAGGAGAAGTCCCATTTCAGTAGCTCAAACGTATATTGAGTATTGTTCTGGCCACGCTGACTTCAGAGAAGCAGTCCAGGAACACCACGCTTCCCAGATAAGCGTTTTCTCCAAACGTATTACGGATACACGTTATCACTTTCCCCCTGACGTGGTCAGGCGTTGGACCCAGGGTCCAAGGGTGGATTCTCCAATCTCCAGGCTTGCGGCTAGAGCCATAGTTGCAGTGGAGATGGGACTTCACTTACAGATGCCATTGACAGACAGATGGACTCTGGTTGAAATCTGTCTATGAGGCTATCGGCGTGTCGGTTGCTCCGGCATTCACAGCCGTATGGGCACCCTAAGCTTTTCAGCTGTTCTTGCGCAGCTGGTCTTGAGCACAGGTACATCTGTGCCGCAGGGGCGTCGGTAACCTCGCAATGTCTGCATTGCGACTTACTCTATTAATGCTGTCCTGGAAGGACAGTCGAGGTTTCGGTCCTTCCCAGGCTCGGGCAGGTCCCAATTGTCCTCGTCCAAAAGGGCTGAAAAGCCTCAGAGGGGCTCAGCTGCCGGCCGGGCTCAATCACGCCCAAGGAAGGCAGCCGGAGGAACCGCTACCAAGGCGGTCTCCTCATGACTCTCAGCTCTCTCATCTTTCCGCATCCGCGGTTGATGGCAGACTCGCTCGCCTTTGGCGACATTTAGCTGCCACAGGTCACAGACCGGTGGGTGAGGGACAGTGTGCCCACGTGCACAGGACAGAGTTCTGTTCTCGTCCTCCGACTCGATTCTTCAGAACGTCCCCACCTCCCCACCGAGCCGATGCTCTTCTGCAGGCATAAGGAGTGATTATCCCGGTTCCTCTTCAGGAACAAGACACGGTTTTCCTCCAATCTGGTTGTGGTGCCAAACAAGGATGGCTCTTTCCGTTCCGTTCTGGACCTAAAACTGCTCAACAAGCACGTGGAGGCCAGGCGGTTCCGGATGATACCCTCCGCTCCGTCATTGCCTCAATGTCTCAAGGAAATTTCCTAGCATCAATAGACATCAAAGATGCTTATCTCCACGTGCCGATTGCTACAGAGCACCAATGTTTTTCTACATTGCGTGATAGGAAACGACCATCTTCAGTTCGTAGCTCTGCCATTCGGGCTGGCGACAGCCCCACGGGTGTTCGCCAAGGTCATGACGGCAGTGGTAGCAGTCTTGCACTCACAGGGACACTCTGTGATCCCTTACTTGGACGATCTACTTGTCAAGGCACTCTCTCAAGAGGCATGCCAACTCAGCCTGAATGTTGCACTGGAGACTCTCCAGACGTTCGGGTGGATAATCGACTTTTCAAAGTCAAACCTGTCACCGACCCAATCACTAACGTAGCTTGGCATGGAGTTTTCATACCCTGTCAGCGCTAGTGAAGCTTCCGCTGGACAAGCAGCGGTCACTACAGACTGGGGTGCAGGCTCTCCTTCAAAGTCAGTCGCACTCCTTAAGACGCCTCATGCACTTCCTCGGGAAGATGGTGGCGGCAATGGAGGCGGTTCCGTTTGCGCAGTTTCATCTGCGTCCTCTAATTGGGACATTCTCCGCCAATGGGACGGGAAGTCAACATCCCTGAACAGGAAAGTATCCTTTTCGGAAGGACTCTCTGCAATGGTGGCTTCTTCCCACCTCATTATCACAGGGAAGATCCTTCCTACCACCGTCTTGGGCGGTAGTCACGACAGACGCGAGTCTGTCAGGGTGGGGAGCAGTTTTTCTCCACCACAGGGCTCAGGGTACGTGGACTCAGCAGGAGTCCACCCTTCAGATCCATGTTCTGGAAATCAGAGCAGTGTATCTTGCCCTACTAGCCTTCCAGCAGTGGCTGGAAGGAAAGCAGATCCGAATTCAGTCGGACAACTCCACAGCGGTGACATACATCAACCACCAAGGGGGGACACGCAGTCGGCAAGCCTTCCAGGAAGTCCGGCGGATTCTGACGTGGGTGGAAGCCACGGCCTCCACCGTATCCGCAGTTCACATCCCCGGCGTAGAAAACTGGGAAGCAGACTTCCTCAGCCGCCAGGGCATGGACGCAGGGGAATGGTCCCTTCACCCGGACGTGTTTTCAGGAAATCTGTAGCCGCTGGGGAAGGCCGGACGTCGTCCTAATGGCGTCCAGGCACAACAACAAGGTCCCAACCTTCATAGCACGGTCTCGCGATCACAGAACTCTGGCGGCAGACGCCTTAGTGCAAGATTGGTCGCAGTTCCGGCTCCCTTATGTGTTTCCACCTCTCGCACTCTTGCCCAGAGTGCTACGCAAGATCAGATCCGACTACAGCCGCGTCATACTCGTCGCCCCAGACTGGCCAAGGAGGGCGTGGTATCCGGATCTGTGGCATCTCACGGTCGGCCAACCGTCGGCACTACCAGACCGACCGGACTTGCTGTCCCAAGGGCCGTTTTTCCATCGGAATTCTGCGGCCCTGAACCTGACTGTGTGGCCATTGAGTCCTGGATCCTAGGGTCTTCAGGATTATCCCAAGGGGTCGTTGCCACCATGAGACAGGCTAGGAAGCCCACGTCCGCTAAGATCTACCACAGAACGTGGAAGATATTCTTATCCTGGTGCTCTGCTCAGGGAGTGTCTCCCTGGCCTTTGGCATTGCCTACCTTTCTTTCTTTCCTGCAATCTGGGTTAGAAAAAGGTTTGTCGCTCGGCTCCCTTAAAGGGCAAGTCTCGGCGCTATCCGTCTTTTTTCAAAAGCGTCTAGCACGGCTTCCTAAGGTGCGCACGTTCCTGCAGGGGGTTTGTCATATTGTACCCCCGTACAAGCGGCCGTTAGATCCATGGGATCTGAACAGGGTACTAGTTGCCCTCCAGAAGCCGCCCTTCGAGCCTCTGAGGGAGGTCTCACTTTCTAGACTATCACAGAAAGTGGCTTTACTGGTAGCGATCACATCTCTTCGGAGAGTGTCTGAGCTAGCAGCGCTGTCATCCAAGGCTCCTTTCCTGGTCTTCCACCAGGACAAGGTAGTGCTGCGACCCATTCAGGAGTTTCTCCCGAAGGTGGTATCCTCTTTTCATCTTAATCAGGATATCTCCTTGCCTTCCTTTTGTCCTCATGCAGTTCATCGGTATGAGAAGAATTTACATTTGTTAGATCTGGTGCGAGCACTCAGAATCTACATTTCCCGCACGGCGCCCCTGCGCCGTTCCGATGCACTCTTTGTCCTTGTCGCTGGTAAGCGCAAAGGGTCGCAGGCTTCCAAAGCCACCCTGGCTCGATGGATCAAAGAACCAATTCTTGAAGCCTCCCGTTCTGCTGGGCTTCCGGTTCCATCAGGGCTGAAGGCCCATTCTACCAGAGCCGTGGGTGCGTCCTGGGCATTACGACACCAGGCTACGGCTCAACAGGTGTGCCAGGCGGCTACCTGGTCGACTCTGCACACTTTCACCAAACATTATCAGGTGCATACCTATGCTTCGGCAGACGCCAGCCTAGGTAGAGGAGTCCTGCAGGCGGCAGTTGCCTCCCCGTAGGGGAGAGCTGTTTTGCAGCTCTAACTTGAGGTATTAATTTACCCACCCAGGGACAGCTTTTGGACGTCCCAATCGTCTGGGTCTCCCAATGGAGCGACGAAGAAGAAGGGAATTTTGTTACTTACCGTAAATTCCTTTTCTTCTAGCTCCTATTGGGAGACCCAGCACCCGCCCTGTTGTCCTTCGGGATTTTTGGGTTTTTTCGGGTACACATGTTGTTCATGTTGAACGGTTTTTCAGTTCTCCGATGTTACTCGGAGTGAATTTGTTTAACCAGTTATTGGCTTTCCTCCTTCTTGCTTTTGCACTAAAACTGGTGAGCCAGTGATCCCACTGGGGGTGTATAGCCAGAAGGGGAGGGGCCTTACACTTTTTAGTGTAATGCTTTGTGTGGCCTCCGGAGGCAGTAGCTATACACCCAATCGTCTGGGTCTCCCAATAGGAGCTAGAAGAAAAGGTATTTACGGTAAGTAACAAAATTCCCTTCATCTCCTTGCCTTCCTTTTATCCGCATGCAGTTCATCGGTATGAAAAGGAATTACATTTGTTGGATCTGGTGAGAGCACTCAGAATCTACATTTCCCGCACGGCGCCCCTGCGCCGCTCGGATGCACTCTTTGTCCTTGTCGCTGGTAAGCGCAAAGGGTCGCAGGCTTCCAAAGCCACCCTGGCTCGATGGATCAAAGAACCAATTCTTGAAGCCTACCGTTCTGCTGGGCTTCCGGTTCCATCAGGGCTGAAGGCCCATTCTACCAGAGCCGTGGGTGCGTCCTGGGCATTACGACACCAGGCTACGGCTCAACAGGTGTGCCAGGCAGCTACCTGGTCGAGTCTGCACACTTTCACCAAACATTATCAGGTGCATACCTATGCTTCGGCGGACGCCAGCCTAGGTAGAAGAGTCCTGCAGGCGGCAGTTGCCTCTCCGTAGGGGAGGGCTGTCTTTGCAGCTCTAACATGAGGTATTTCTTTACCCACCCAGGGACAGCTTTTGGACGTCCCAATCGTCTGGGTCTCCCAATGGAGCGCCGAAGAAGAAGGGAATTTTGTTACTTACCGTAAATTCCTTTTCTTCTAGCTCCTATTGGGAGACCCAGCACCCGCCCTGTTGTCCTTCGGGATTTTTGGTTGTTTTGTTTTTCGGGTGCACATGTTGTTCATGTTGAATGGTTTTCAGTTCTCCGATGTTACTTCGGAGTGAATTTGTTTAAACCAGTTATTGGCTTTCCTCCTTCTTGCTTTTGCACTAAAACTGGTGAGCCAGTGATCCCACTGGGGGTGTATAGCCAGAAGGGGAGGGGCCTTACACTTTTTAGTGTAATGCTTTGTGTGGCCTCCGGAGGCATTACTATACACCCAATCGTCTGGGTCTCCCAATAGGAGCTAGAAGAAAAGGAATTTACGGTAAGTAACAAAATTCCCTTCTTCCCTTGCAACCAAGACGTCACTTCAGTGGTGGCTGCTTCCCAACTCTCTGTCGCAGGGAAAATCCTTCCTGCCCCCAACCTGGGCTGTAGTCACCACGGACGCGAGCCTGTCAGGGTGGGGAGCGGTTTTTCTCCACCACAGGGCTCAGGAAACCCGGACTCCGATAGAGTCATCCCTTCAGATCAATATTCTGGGAATAAGGGCAGTGTATCTAGCCCTATTGGCTTTTCATCGGTGGCTGGAGGGCAGGCAGATCCGTATCCAGTCGGACAACGCCACTGCCGTCGCATACATCAACCACCAAGGCGGCACTCGCAGTCGTCAAGCCTTCCAGGAAGTCCGACGGATTCTGCAGTGGGTGGAAGCCACAGCTTCCACCATCTCCGCAGTTCACATCCCGGGCGTAGAGAACTGGGAAGCAGATTTTCTCAGTCGTCAGGGCATGGACGCGGGGCAATGGTCTCTGCACCCAGACGTGTTTCGAGAGATCTGTCGCCGCTGGGGAACGCCAGACGTCGATCTCATGGCGTCACGGCACAACAACAAAGTCCCGGCATTCATGGCACGGTCTCAGGATCACAAAGCTCTGGCGGCGGACGCGTTACTTCTGAATTGGTCGCAGTTTCGACTGCCTTATGTGTTTCCTCCTCTGGCGATGCTGCCCAGAGTGTTACGCAAGATCAGGTCCGACTGCCGTCTCGCCATTCTCGTCGCTCCAGACTGGCCGAGGCGGTCGTGGTACCCGGATCTGTGGCATCTCACGGTGGGTCAACCGTGGGCGCTTCCAGACCGCCCAGACTTGCTGTCACAAGGCCCGTTTTTCCATCTGAATTCTGTGGCCCTCAACCTGACTGTGTGGCCATTGAGTCCTGGCTCCTAGCGTCTTCAGGGTTATCTCAGGATGTCATTGCCACCATGAGACAGGCCAGGAAGCCTACGTCCGCCAAGATCTATTATAGGTCTTGGCAAATCTTCCTATCCTGGTGCGCTAATAACGGTTTTACTCCATGGCCGTTTGCCTTACCCACTTTTCTTTAATTCCTTCAATCCGGAATGGGCAAGGGTTTGTCACTTGGCTCTCTCAAGGGCCAAGTATCAGCGCTCTCCGTGTTTTTTCAAAAGCGCCTAGCCAGGCTTCCGCAGGTCCGCACGTTCTTGCAGGGAGTTTGCCACATAGTCCCACCTTACAAGCGTCCGCTGGAACCCTGGGATCTTAACAGGGTGCTAACGGCTCTTCAGAAACCACCTTTCGAGCCGCTGCGGGATGTCTCTCTATCACGTCTTTCGCAGAAGGTGGCCTTCCTAGTGGCAGTCACATCACTTCGGAGAGTGTCTGAGCTAGCAGCGCTGTCATGCAAAGCCCCCTTCCTGGTGTTTCACCAGGATAAGGTGGTTCTGCGACCGGTCCCGGAATTTCTCCCTAAGGTGGTATCTCCTTTTCATCTCAATCAGGATATCTCCTTGCCTTCATTTTGCCCTAATCCAATTCACCAGTGTGAAAAGGATTTGCACTCTTTGGATCTTGTGAGAGCACTCCGGCTCTACGTGTCTCGCACGGCGCCCCTGCGTCGTTCAGATGCGCTCTTTGTCCTTGTCGCTGGCCAGCGTAAGGGCTCGCAGGCTTCCAAGTCAACCTTGGCTCGGTGGATCAAGGAACCGATTCTCGAAGCCTACCGTTCTTCTGGGCTTCCGCTTCCTTCAGGGCTGAAAGCCCATTCTACCAGAGCCGTGGGTGCGTCCTGGGCATTGCGGCACCGGGCGACGGCTCAGCAGGTGTGTCAGGCAGCTACGTGGTCTAGTCTGCACACTTTCACGAAACACTACCAAGTGCATACCTATGCTTCGGCAGACGCCAGTCTAGGTAGGCGAGTCCTTCAGGCGGCGGTTGCCCACCTGTAAGAGGGGGCCGTTTTCGGCTCTCTGTTATTGAGGTATTTTTTTACCCACCCAGGGACTGCTTTTGGACGTCCCAATTGTCTGGGTCTCCCAATGGAGCGACAAAGAAGAAGGGAATTTTGTTTACTTACCGTAAATTCCTTTTCTTCTAGCTCCTATTGGGAGACCCAGCACCCGCCCCTGTACCCTTCGGGCTGGTTGTTTTTTTGTGTACACATGTTTTTCATGTTGAATTGTTCTTTTGGTTCATGGTTTGCAGTTCTCCGAACATCCTTCGGATTGAATTTACCCTAGACCAATTTAAAAGTTTTCTCCTTCCTGCTTTTGCACCAAAACTGAGGAGCCCGTGATGCACGGGAGGGTGTATAGGCAGAGGGGAGGGGTTACACTTTTTAAAGTGTAATACTTTGTGTGGCCTCCGGAGGCAGAAGCTATACACCCAATTGTCTGGGTCTCCCAATAGGAGCTAGAAGAAAAGGAATTTACGGTAAGTAAACAAAATTCCCTTCTTTTCACCCAAAAAAATAAAAAGCAAACGATGCGTGTTTGGTATGGCGGGATTACCTGGAGAATCATATTATATACATATATACATATATAATTTTTACTGTATAGGGAACAAACTAAAAAAAAATAAATTGTGGAATTCCACTTTCTCTATCGTTTCATTGGGGGACACAGGACCATGGGTTATGCTGCTGTCACTAGGAGGCTGACACTAAGTAAACAGAAAAAGTTAGCTCCTCCCCAGCAGTATAACCCCTGAGCCGGAGGCGTGCTCAATCAGTTTTTTGCTTAGTGTCGTAGGAGGCTGATGTGGGCCGACTGGGCCCCCTTCAGCCACTTGATTTTTTGCGTATATTTTTTCATTTTTTTCTCGGCGACGCTCGTCGCTCTCATCTGTGGTAATTCTCTTTTTCTGCAGGTATCGTTTCTCTACCTCAGCTCTCGCAGCCCGTGTGGGTACCACTCCCCTGGGTCGCAGAGGCTTGAGTCGTCGGGCCCTCTCCCCCGTCCAATTCCACGGTACCACTCCCGGGTTGGCACGCGGGGCTGAACCTTCCTGGGCACCCCCTATTCACCCTGCGGTATCACCCCAAAGGGTGCAAGGAGCATACAGCAGGGACTGGACCTCGCAACGCGTCTGGATTGTATGATGGGGCCCGCAGCGCTGCTACACTACAGAGGGGCTCCCTCCCCCCACCAGCGTCCACCTCCCTGCCTGCCTCATTCTTCTCCTGCTGCCCGCAGCCATTCCTCCGGTGTGCGGAGCACACGGACACAGGTGCAGAGCTCCTCACTGGCAGATGCGACGCCGCCGATCAGGTAGGACACCCTCTCCTACCTTCTCCCGGGCGGATGAAAAATTTAGGCCCCGGTCCGGGCCTACTCACCGGGCGCCCCGGCCACGTCCCCATCCGGCGCTGGAGTCCTTCAGCACACATGCAGTGCTCGGCCGGTACCCGGACATCGCTGCCGCGCCGCCGCTCCCGCAGGTAGGACCGCCGGTCTCTACCTTCCCCTGCGCCGGCTGCTTCAAATTTAGGCCCCGGCTTCGGCCCTGTCTCCGGCGTCCCAGGCCCGCCCCCCGCCGCATCGCTATTGGCCGCCGGCCGCTCAGTCTCCGCCCCCCAGGCATCACAGTGGGGGCGGTGGATGTTTTTTCCCGCTCTCCTGAGCCCGCCTCCAGCCTCCTCAGCGTTCATTTTAAAAAAAAAAAAAGGGGGATTATGGCAGACTTCCGGTATGCGGTTTGCTGACGCTGCAGCAGCCCGTATATCAGGGAAGAATAGACCCAAGTCTTCCATGATTATTAAATACAGTGGGGTTTTATCAGGGGTTGAGTTTTTTACATTATATATTAACCCCTTCAGGTACTTTTTCGGGCTTTGCATCAGAGACACACATCCCAATATGGTTAGTATATAGAGCTCTCAGAGATGAGTTTTTAGTTATTTTGGGCCGGTAGCTCAAGTTTGCGGTTCCCTTAATTGTAATTTCCCACACATAATGTCAGATTAGTGTTGACAGCTACCGCAGCCCCTGGCACCGCACGCCCCTGTATCTCGCCCCTGCCGGCTGGTTAGCGCCCTGTCTCAGGCCATATATTCCCTCGCTGACGTCCCTCGGGTTCGTGCGCATGCGCTGCGTCCCCCGCCGACGCTCGGTCATACCATCCACAGAACGGCGCAATCCCCTCGGGGAGACGAGTCCCGTACCAGGGACCTTTTCCTAGGCTAGAAGCGGACCCACCAGGTCTCGTCTTTCGTGGCCCCCCAGTTTCCACTTATCCCCCAGGTCCAGACTGTCCTTCCTCCGGCAGTCTTCCGACCTCTCGGGTGATGGCCCAGGCTTTCCACCTCCGCTGGACTCCGAGCAGGACCTGGATGTTTTGGCGCAGGACGAATAGCCGGCTAGAAATGGTGAGTCAAGCCGTAAGGCTACGGACAGCCCTCTTCTCTCCATGCACGCAGGTCTCCTTTAAGACATTTGGAGCGGACCCTTGATGTGCTCAGGGGACATCCAGAGTTCGCCGAGTTACCGCGTGATCACAGACAACTACCAGACACGACGTTTACCAGCGGTAAGCCATGTCATTGTCATTATTCCCTTCTCCAAAGGGGTTTCGGAGAGAATGGGCATGCTACACTGGAGTCGCTGATTGGTCACAGACATTTACCAGTCACGGCGTTTACCAGCGGTAAGTCGTGTTATTGTCAGTATCATTCCCCCAAAGGGCTCTGGAGAGAGGGGGCAGTACACCTTGCAGAGACGAAGGTGGCAGGCCCCTGCGGTTTTCAGTGGACTCCAGTTCGCCGTGTGACTGCATTATCACGGATAATCCCTGGACACGATTTTTACCAGTGGTAAGTCCTTTTATTTGTCATTACCCCTTCTCGAAAGGGGCTCCGAAAGGAAGGGGCACGCTACGCTGTAGTCGACCCGCCTGTGTTCCTCCGGGCTTCTCGTCCCTAACGTGACGCCCCTCAGGGACTCAGCGGACACCATACGCAGCGGACCACGTTCCACCTATGCCGTCCCAGGACTGGTTATCATCTTCAGTGAGTACCCTCTCTTCACAAGCCTGGGGTCTGCCTGCTGCTCGGCCTGAGCCTCTACCATCAGTGTGTCGACCCGTCGAGACCTCTGACTCGGGATCAGGAACGCAGATTCGACATCTAGGAAGTCGCTGACTTCCCTTCCGACTTAGGGAACGCCCCTCTGGAGATGGGCGAGTCCAGGGGCCCCCCTAGGCTACGTCAGGGTAGAGTACATCTCTCCCCTAGATTACGTAAGGAAGGGTACATCCCTTTCCCTGCATCGGCCCAGATGCATCAGGATCGTCCCCTCACGCTAGGTCCCAGCCCGTTCACGCCGCATCCGTCAGGGAGCCTCTATCCCTCCAACAGCCCCTCCGCCTTGCGTGGCAGTGGACCGTTACAGTTTTTCTAAGAGCGCTTGCAGGGATCACTGTCCCTGCGCATCCTACTCTACAGAGCTGCTAGGCTCTCTACGCCCAGGTACGACTGGGAGGCCCAGAGTTCTCCCTTCAAGGATCCTCGCTTTGAGGTTTAGACCGTCCTCTTCACTTTTTCGCTACTAGGGTAGCTGAGATACCGGAAGGAGTCCTCCCAGACCCCGGCCCGGTCCATCATCCCTTAGGCACGGTTTTCGAGCCCGTTCAAGGGTAGCTACTCCTCACGCAGAAGTAGGTTCCTTCCTGTCACAGAGTCCCGCGTACCCTTTGCCACCCGCTCCCATTTTTTCCATCGGTTTTTTGCTATGCGAGTCCTCGGCAGTCTGTGGCGGTGATAGCGACGGTGCACTTACCAGATTTCATCCCTGACTCTCCAGCGGACCACACTAAAGAACGGAGACCGGAAGGTTCCAGTCTTCGCAACCGTCCCTTGGGAAGCTTCCCTTTCCTCCTCTGGAGGATATTATCAACCGTCACCAGTCTCCCGTGCTAGGGTATGCTACCCCACCATTCCTCGGCAAGGTCCCGAGGGACACCCCTAGAGCGTTGTCTCCCCTTCAACATTCCGGAAACCAGAGCCATCCTGTTAGCCCGGTTACAATTTCTTCTCTGGGTCGGGGTTGCCCAGTCAGGTTCCAGTCGGACCATGCCACAGCGGTGACGTGCACATCATCCACCAGGAAGACGTAGAGAGTGTCATGGCAAGGGAAGAGGCCAAGAAGATCTTGCTCTGGGACGGGTCCCTTCACTCGCTAATCTCGGCAGTACATCCCTAGCATGGTTGTTTGGACGGCCGATTGTCTCGGTAGGAAAGACCTCCCTTAGGAAAAGGGCTCCTCAACAGGGAAGTCACCAGCCAGATCCCTGGCGAAGGAAGACCTCCAGTCGTGGACCTATTGATCGTCCGATCCAGCTTTCAAGCCAAGGGTGTTTCGAGTGTGCCACCTGCTCTGGACTAGGTGACGACGCCCTCGACCGGTCGTGTAGCCTGTTCAGGCTCTCCTGCATCTTCCCGCGGCTTCCCATAGTCTCGAGGGTTCTCAGGATGGACCAAGGCAACGATGCCTCTGGAGTGCCCCAGGCGAGCATAGTTCGCATAACTTACCCAACTCCTCGCGGAGGCCCCGTGGCTCCTTCCCGACCGCAAAGTTCTTCCGTGTCGGGGCCCCTCTCTTCTTCCAGGACTCAGAAGTCCCAAGTTCGACGGCCTCACCAGTGGATCCCGGGGGCGGCCTCGGTCAGGTCTGTTGTCAAGAGGTTTACAGACAATGTTGAGGGCCGGGAATCCAGTTTCCTCCAGGGTTTATTTCCACTCGGAAAGAGCTCCCCCGGTGGTGTGAGGACCACATCTTCCCTCCTTCTTGCTAGCATTCTTCCAGTCAGATCCGATTGCGGCCCTCTCGCGCGTCCCTGTTTCGGCCAGGTGTCGGCCCGTTTCGTTTCGGGTTTTGGGAGTCCTTTCATTTCACGTCCTCCAATCAGGGCCTTCGCTCAGAGAAGCATCCATCTGGCTAGGCTGTATCATCGTTCACTAGAAACGTGGGTCCTTAATCCAGTGAGGGGTTCGCTTCAAGGTACCCCTTTTTCCCGGCTTCCACCTGTTTTTGATAGGTGGGCTCCTCGTGGCCATCTCATTGTTACAGACGGCATCAGGGCGGACAGCCCTCTTGTCGTTTTTCCCCCCCTTTTTCCGGCTCCTCCAGCAGGACAAGGGGGGGCTCCGGCCAGAACCCTTCGTTTCTGTCCAAGGCTGCTCGCTGTTTCCTTCCAGAAGTGGTGTTTAGTTTTCGGTTTTCGGTTCTAGTCTCCTCTCTCAGCCGGAAAGGGGCCTAGTTCGTTCCAGAACTGGTACGAGCCCTCAGTCTTTCATGTCTGCAGGACACCTTTTTTTTTTTTTCGGTTACACAGACAGTCAGTCCATCCCTCCACCCGTTCCCAAGAGGCGCATGCCGGCGCCAGGGGCCAGAATTTTCACATGGTTCCATTCCTCCATATGTGAAGACTATCGCATGAAGGGCGGACTTCCGCCGCGGTCTACCGAGCAAGGGGTACCCTTTGGACGATTGGACTCCAGACGTCGACCGACCAGGTCCCCTGGGCCGCCACCCAATCTAGTCGGCATACCTTTACTAGTTCTACCAGGGTCACACCCGAGCTTCGGCAGCGGCCAGTCTTGGAGTAAGGTTTGCGGGTGGCAGTGGCACACCTGTAACAACGTAGGTGCTTGTAGGTCTGACGCAAGCCCGACAGGGGGAAGTGGTTGCCTTCCTATCTCCGGTGATGGTTTTTCTTCCCACCCAGGGACTGCTTTTGGACGTCCCATGGTCCTGTGTCCCCCAATGAAACGATAGAGAAAGAAGGATTTTTGTGTACTCACCGTAAAATCTCTTTCTCTGAGTCTTCATTGGGGGACACAGCACCCACCCTGCTTGTGTTATTTGTTATATATTACCTGTCTGTTACCCCAGTGGCCATATCCCCAGGCCACTGTTCACACGACTATTGGTCATAGTTTTTACCTTGTTTTATCCAGGATTGTTTGGTTCTCCTCCTACTGCTTGTGCACTAAACTGATTGAGCACGCCTCCGGCTCAGGGGTTATACTGCTGGGGAGGAGCTAACTTTTTCTGTTTACATAGTGTCAGCCTCCTAGTGACAGCAGCATAACCCATGGTCCTGTGTCCCCCAATGAAGACTCAGAGAAAGAGATTTCTTCGGCGCTCCATTGGGAGACCCAGACGATTGGGTGTATAGCACTGCCTCCGGAGGCCACACAAAGCATTACACTAAAAAGTGTAAGGCCCCTCCCCTTCTGGCTATACACCCCCAGTGGGATCACTGGCTCACCAGTTTTCTGCTTTGTGCGAAGGAGGTCAGACATCCACGCATAGCTCCACTGTTTAGTCAGCAGTAGCTGCTGACTCTATCGGATGGAAGAAAAGAGGGCCCAGATAGGGCCCCCAGCATGCTCCCTTCTCACCCCACTTGCGGTTTGTAAGGTTGAGGTACCCATTGCGGGTACGGAGGCTGGAGCCCACATGCTGCTTTCCTTCCCCATCCCCCTGAGGGGCTCTGTGGAAGTGGGATCTTACCGGCCCCCAAACCCTGAGGCCGAGCTCCATCCACAGACCCAGAGACCCTGCTGGAGGAGCTGAGTACAGTCAGGGACAAGGCCCTGCAACGTTCAGGTACTCTGTGTCCCCGCACAGACAGGCCACGCACACTCCAGGCTTGCTGGGTGTGCTAGTGCGCCGGGGGCACTAGCGCTGCGCGCTCGGGTTAGAGTCACTGCAGCTTAGCTGAGTGATTTTATGTCTTGGGAACTACCGCGCCGGCCGCTCCGGGAGCGGCGGAACCGCTGGGACTTGTAGTGCGCCGGGGACTCGCGCTGCCCGCGCTTTTACGGCGGCTGCGCTCATAAATCTAGTCCCCGGCTTTTGCGGCCTAGCTCTGCTTCGTTCCCGCCCCCACCCTATCAATCAGGGAAAGGGAGAGACGCTGTTCTATAGCCAGCGCCGAGGGCTGGAGCCTTATTTACATGCTCCAGCCCTCTCACTGGGCACAGTGGGGACGCAAGTTTCCCGCTCTTGGTCTCAACACGCCCAGGGCCCGCCCCTCTCCACAGGACGCCGGCAGCCATTCCTGCATGCAGTCTGGCTGGAGAACGGACACAGGCTCTGGGGGACTCAGACAAGGGACTCTGGCGACCACACACCCGCGTTTATGCGGGCGGTAAGCTGCACATAAGTGCTGGCCCCACTAGTGCCACAGTGTTATTTGGTGCATTTTTTCCCTGTACCATATATATTTATATTGCACTGTACAGTCGCTTCTTGGCTTATACCCTACATTGCTCTGAGGAGACAACAACATGTCATCCGCAAAACGCAAGGGTGCCAAGGCACAGGCGGTATGCACTGCTTGTGCCGCATGTGGGGCTAATCTACCGGCAGGTTCCAATGACCCCCATTGTGTGCAATGTTCAATCCCTGTGCCACTTCGACAGCCAGAGTCTATGGTAGTAGTGGCCCAGGCAGAGACGCCTGTGAACCCTGCCCCGGTGACGGGGACAGAATTTGCAGTTTTTGCTGATAAGATGTCTGTGACTATGACAAAAATCCTGGAAACCTTGCAGTCCAGGCCAGTTTCTCAGACCATGGACACTGCTGTGTCTATGCTCCCCGGTCCCCCTCAGTTGGAACTAATCCGTACTTCAAGGGGGTCCCAGGCATCACAGGCTGAAGACTCTGACTCGGATGACAGTCCCAGGCAGCCTAAGCGGGCTCGCTGGGAAAGACCCTCGCCGTCATCACACTGGTCAGGGTCTCAGCGAGACGAGGCTCTGTATGAGGAGACAGAGGTGGGTGATCAGGAATCTAATCCTGACACCGCTCTCAATCTAGATACCCCTGATGGTGACGCTATGGTAAATGACCTTATAGCGGCCATCAATAGACTGTTGGATATTTCTCCCCCAGCCCCTTCAGCAGAGGAGGCAGCTGCACAGCAGGAGAAGTTCCATTTCCGGTATCCTAAGCGTAAATTGAGTACTTTCCTGGACCACTCTGACTTCAGAGAATCAGTCCAGAAACATCATGCTTATCCAGATAAGCTTTTCTCCAAACGTCTTAAGGATACACGTTATCCCTTTCCCCCTGACGTGGTCAAACGCTGGTCCCAGTGTCCAAAGGTGGACCCCCCAATCTCCAGGCTTGCGGCTAGATCCATAGTTGCAGTGGAAGATGGGGCTTCACTTAAAGATGCCAATGACAGACAGATGGACCTTTGGTTAAAGTCTGTCTATGAAGCTATCGGCGCGTCGTTTGCTCCAGCATTCGCGGCCGTGTGGGCACTCCAAGCTATTTCAGCTGGCCTGGCACAGGTGGACTCTATCATACGTCCAGCAGTGCCGCGAGTAGCGTCCCTAACCTCGCAAATGTCTGCGTTTGCGACTTACGCTATCAACGCTGTCCTAGACTCTACGAGCCGTACCTCAATGGCGTCTGCCAACTCTGTCGTTTTGTGCAGAGCCTTGTGGTTAAAGGAATGGAAAGCAGATTCTGCTCCCAAGAAATGTTTAACCAGCTTGCCACTATCTGGAGACAGACTGTTTGGTGAGCAATTGGCTGAGATCATTAAACAGTCCAAGGGTAAGGACTCCTCCTTACCCCAGCCCAGATCGAGCAAACCTCAACAGAGGAAGTGGCAGTCGAGGTTTCGGTCCTTTCGAGGCTCCAGCAAGACCCAATTCTCCTCGTCCAAAGGGACTCAGAAGGAGCAAAGGAGCTCAGATTCCTGGCGGGCTCATTCACGCCCCAAGAAAGCAACCGGAGGAACCGCTTCCAAGGCGGCTGCCTCATGACTTTCGGCCTCATCCCTCCGCATCCTCGGTCGGTGGCAGGCTCTCCCGCTTTTGCGACATTTGGCTGCCACAGGTCAAAGACCGGTGGGTAGCAGACATTTTGTCTCACGGGTACAGGATAGAATTCAGTTCTCATCCTCCGCCTCGGTTCTTCAGAACCTCCCCACATCCCGACCGAGCAAATGCCCTTCTGCAGGCGGTGTGCTCACTAAGAGCAGAAGGAGTGGTGATCCCTGTTCCTCTGCAGGAACAAGGACAAGGTTTTTACTCCAATCTCTTCGTGGTTCCAAAAAAGGACGGCTCGTTCCGTCCTGTTCTGGACCTAAAGCTGCTCAACAAGCATGTGAACGCCAGGCGGTTCCGGATGGAATCCCTCCGCTCCGTCATTGCCTCAATGTCTCAAGGAGATTTCCTTGCATCAATAGACATCAAAGATGCTTATCTCCACGTGCCGATTGCTACAGAGCACCAACGTTTTTTACGTTTCGTGATAGGAGACGACCATCTTCAGTTCGTAGCTCTGCCATTTGGTCTGGCGACAGCCCCACGGGTTTTCACCAAGGTCATGGCGGCAGTGGTAGCAGTCTTGCATTCTCAGGGACATTCGGTGATTCCTTACTTAGACGATCTACTTGTCAAAGCACCCTCTCAAGAGGCATGCCAACACAGCCTGAATGTTGCGCTGGAGACTCTCCAGACTTTCGGGTGGATCATCAACTTTTCAAAGTCAAACCTGGCACCGACTCAATCACTAACGTATCTTGGCATGGAGTTTCATACTCTCTCAGCGATAGTGAAGCTTCCGCTGGACAAGCAGCGGTCACTACAGACAGGGGTGCAGTCTCTCCTTCAGGGTCAGTCGCACCCCTTAAGGCGCCTCATGCACTTCCTAGGGAAGATGGTGGCAGCAATGGAGGCAGTCCCGTTCGCGCAGTTTCATCTGCGTCCACTTCAATGGGACATTCTCCGCCAGTGGGACGGGAAGACAACTTCCCTAGACAGGACAGTCTCCCTTTCTCAGATGACCAAGGACTCTCTGCAATGGTGGCTTCTTCCCACCTCATTATCACAGGGAAGATCATTCCTGCCCCCATCCTGGGCAGTGGTCACGACAGACGCGAGTCTGTCAGGGTGGGGAGCAGTTTTTCTCCACCACAGGGCTCAAGGGACGTGGACTCAGCAGGAGTCCACCCTTCAGATCAATGTTCTGGAAATCAGGGCAGTGTATCTTGCCCTATTAGCCTTCCAGCAGTGGCTGGAAGGAAAGCAGATCCGAATTCAGTCGGACAACTCCACAGCGGTGGCATACATCAACCACCAAGGAGGGACACGCAGTCGGCAAGCCTTCCAGGAAGTCAGGCGGATTCTGATGTGGGTGGAGGAAAGAGCATCCACCATATCCGCAGTTCACATCCCGGGCGTAGAAAACTGGGAAGCAGACTTCCTCAGTCGCCAGGGCATGGACGCAGGGGAATGGTCCCTTCACCCGGACGTGTTTCAGGAAATCTGCCGCCGCTGGGGGGTGCCGGACGTCGACCTAATGGCGTCTCGGCACAACAACAAGGTCCCGACCTTCATAGCGCGGTCTCGCGATCAAAGAGCTCTGGCGGCAGACGCCTTAGTGCAAGATTGGTCGCAGTTCCGGCTCCCTTATGTGTTTCCACCTCTGGCACTCTTGCCCAGAGTGTTACGCAAGATCAGATCCGATTGCGGCCGCGTCATACTCGTCGCCCCAGACTGGCCGAGGAGGTCGTGGTACCCGGATCTGTGGCATCTCACGGTCGGCCAACCGTGGGCACTACCAGACCGACCAGACTTACTGTCCCAAGGGCCGTTTTTCCATCGGAATTCTGCGGCCCTGAACCTGACTGTGTGGCCATTGAGTCCTGGATCTTAGCGTCTTCAGGATTATCCCAAGGGGTCGTTGCCACCATGAGACAGGCTAGGAAGCCCACGTCTGCTAAGATCTACCACAGAACGTGGAAGATATTCTTATCCTGGTGCTCTGCACAAGGAGTATCCCCCTGGCCATTCACGTTACCTGTCTTTCTTTCCTTCCTGCAATCTGGGTTGGAAAAGGGCTTGTCGCTCGGCTCCCTTAAAGGGCAAGTCTCGGCACTATCCGTGTTTTTTCAGAAGCGTCTAGCGCGACTGTCTAAGGTGCGCACGTTCCTGCAGGGGGTGTGTCATATCGTACCTCCGTACAGGAGGCCGTTAGATCCGTGGGATCTAAACAAGGTCCTTGTTGCTCTCCAGAAGCCGCCTTTCGAGCCCCTGAGGGATGTGTCACTTTCTCGACTCTCACAGAAAGTGGCATTTCTGGTAGCGGTCACGTCTCTTCGGAGAGTGTCTGAACTAGCAGCGCTGTCATCCAAAGCTCCCTTCCTGGTGTTCCACCAGGACAAGGTAGTGCTGCGCCCCATTCAGGAGTTTCTCCCTAAGGTGGTATCCTCTTTTCACCTTAATCAGGATATCTCCTTGCCTTCCTTTTATCCGCATGCAGTTCATCGGTATGAAAAGGATCTACATTTGTTGGATCTGGTGAGAGCACTCAGAATCTACATTTCCCGCACGGCGCCCCTGCGCCGCTCGGATGCACTCTTTGTCCTTGTCGCTGGTAAGCGCAAAGGGTCGCAGGCTTCAAAAGCCACCCTGGCTCGATGGATCAAAGAACCAATTCTTGAAGCCTACCGTTCTGCTGGGCTTCCGGTTCCATCAGGGCTGAAGGCCCATTCTGCCAGAGCCGTGGGTGCGTCCTGGGCATTACGACACCAGGCTACGGCTCAACAGGTGTGCCAGGCAGCTACCTGGTCGAGTCTGCACACTTTCACCAAACATTATCAGGTGCATACCTATGCTTCGGCGGATGCCAGCCTAGGTAGAAGAGTCCTGCAGGCGGCAGTTGCCTCCCCGTAGGGGAGGGCTGTCTTTGCAGCTCTAACATGAGGTATTTCTTTACCCACCCAGGGACAGCTTTTGGACGTCCCAATCGTCTGGGTCTCCCAATGGAGCGCCGAAGAAGAAGGGAATTTTGTTACTTACCGTAAATTCCTTTTCTTCTAGCTCCTATTGGGAGACCCAGCACCCGCCCTGTTGTCCTTCGGGATTTTTGGTTGTTTTTCGGGTACACATGTTGTTCATGTTAAACGGTTTTCAGTTCTCCGACGTTACTTCGGAGTGAATTTGTTTAAACCAGTTATTGGCTTTCCTCCTTCTTGCTTTTGCACTAAAACTGGTGAGCCAGTGGTCCCACTGGGGGTGTATAGCCAGAAGGGGAGGGGCCTTACACTTTTTAGTGTAATGCTTTGTGTGGCCTCCGGAGGCAGTGCTATACACCCAATCGTCTGGGTCTCCCAATAGGAGCTAGAAGAAAAGGAATTTACGGTAAGTAACAAAATTCCCTTCTTTACGGTGAGTACACAAAAATCCTTCTTTTTACGCAGTTTTGCTGCACTTGAAATTTATTTCCTGCTTACCATTACATCATATGATAAAATTAATGGTGTCATTCGAAAGAAAAACGTTTCCCACAAAAAACATGCCCTCATACGTGGCCTAAAAAATTTCAAACAAATGAACACTCAAGAATGGTAAATAGTCACATCGAGACGGAGTTAACAAGCAAACATTCACCTCTTTTCCATGTGTTGTTCACAGATGATTGCTGCCAATGTCCTTTCTAAAGAAGAATTTCCTGATTTTGATGAAGAAACTGGCATCCTGCCCAAGGTTGATGATGAAGAAGGTTTGTGACCTGTTTTTAGCTCTGTACCTTGCTCTTTCTTCCTTATAAGGCTAAGTTCACATTTCCGTTGATTTGTATCAGTCACATGCGTCGCTTGACGCATGTGACTGATGCGCTGTTCAACGCTGTACAACGGATGACAAAGATCAGAATTCTTTGTCGGATTCCGTTGTGTGCGGGGGGCGGAGTTCGGAGGCAGAGCCGAGCGGGGGGCGGGGCCAGGCGCTGAGGATGTCAGTGGAAGTGCTGCGGTCTGCATGGCTGGGGACAGGTGAGTGTATCTGTGAGTGAGTGAGTGTGTGTATGTGCATGTATGTATGTATGTATGTATGTATGTGTGTGTGTGCACATGCAAAGTGCGGGAGGGGGCGGAGCCGAGCAGGGGGCGGGGCCAGACGAGGGTGTCAGTGGCAGTGCTTGTCTGCATGGCTGGGGACAGGTGTGTGTGTGTGTGTGTGTGTGTGTGTGTGTGTGTGTGTGTGTGTGTGTGCGTGCATACATGTGCGGAGTGCGGGCGGGGCCGAGCGGGGAAGTGTCGGCCTCCCTGCACACGTAACCAGCCTAAATATCGGGTAACAGCAAAGCACCCGATGTTTACCTTGGTTACCCGATATTTACCTTGGTTACGGGCCTACACCGCTTAGCGCTGGCTCCTTTCACCGTAACCAGGGTAAATATCGGGTAACCAACCAAAGCTGGTGACGTGTGCAGGGAGCCAGAGAGCATGCGCAGCGAAATCCGACGGATCTCGCTGCTCAAAAAACGTTACATGCTGCGTTCCCCCCGCCCGGCGGTCAGTCGTTCCACGACTGATCAGTCGGGCGGAGGGTGCAACGCAACATCATCAGTCACAATCCGCTGCTCATACAAGTCTATGGGAGCAGCGGAATCCGCTAAACGGATTCCGCTGTTTACAAGAGCAGCGGATTGTGACTGATAGATTTTAGCGGAAATGTGAACTTAGCCTTAGATATTGTGACGCTGTCATGCTGCTCCTGTATTCTGTAGGATAGGGCAATATATTGTTTCTTCCTTTGTTTTGCAAAATCTGAGTGTACACTTATGGACAGTGTCAAACTTCTTTTTTTTTTTTTTTTTTTTTATGGAACAGATGAAGACTTGGAAATTGAGCTTGTAGAAGAGGAACCTCCATTCCTTAGAGGGCACACGAAGCAGAGCATGGACATGAGCCCAATTAAAATCGTTAAGGTATGAAGTCTTATTTTAACCACTGGTGAGAAACAAAATCAGTGGTTCCAACCATTATATACCAGTTTGTTTTACAAAATTATTACAAAAATTGTCTCTTTATAGAATCCTGATGGTTCCCTGTCCCAAGCGGCCATGATGCAGAGCGCCTTGGCCAAGGAGAGAAGAGAATTGAAGCAAGCGCAGCGGGAGGCAGAAATGGACTCCATCCCCATGGGCTTGAACAAACACTGGGTGGATCCTTTGCCTGATGGTTTGTACTAACTTCTGTGCATTTTATGGTGATGTTCATTTCTAGAAACAGAGAACGTGATCATTAAAGGGCAATTTGAAAAGTACGTTGGGGAATGGATTGGCGAGGGTATGCCATCCTATAACTTGCTAGGCTAGAGTTATATTTGCCCCATCCAAGTTAGAAAGGGATGACAGAGGTGACCGAGAAATAAATGGTAAAATTATAAATCTTTCATTCATGCGTTGAAAAACATTAAAATTAGCAAAGTGCTTCACCATGATAGACGTGGGCCTTTAGGGGAGCTATGCATACAAATATCAATCAGTATAGCATTACCCTCATAAGTAAAACCTGAAGCAATGATGTGAGTGAAAGGAGTGTACATAACACTGATATGCTTAGCGGCCATCTAGCAAAATCATTAAAAAAAAGATAAATGAAGTTTCAGTGTGAGATAATCCCCATACTGGACAATTTGGACCAGAGAAACTTCTAAGGCATACTAGTTCTCAGTGATTACCTGTAGGTAATGGATGCTGATGGCTGAAAGGTGATCCTCAAGTTCCACTTCCTCAAACCCTGACGCGCGTTTCGCCTTGCTTCTTCAGTGGGTGTGTCAACTTTGCATCTATAGTGTAACATTTTTCTTCGGCGCTCCATTGGGAGACCCAGACGATTGGTGTATAGCACTGCCTCCGGAGGCCACACAAAGCAATTACACTAAAAAGTGTAAGGCCCCTCCCCTTCTGGCTATACACCCCCAGTGGGATCACTGGCTCACCAGTTTTCTGCTTTGTGCGAAGGAGGTCAGACATCCACGCATAGCTCCACTGTTTAGTCAGCAGTAGCTGCTGACTATGTCGGATGGAAGAAAAGAGGGCCCATACTAGGGCCCCCAGCATGCTCCCTTCTCACCCCACTTGTGGTTTGTAAGGTTGAGGTACCCATTGCGGGTACAGAGGCTGGAGCCCACATGCTGTTTTCCTTCCCCATCCCCCTGAGGGGCTCTGAGGAAGTGGGATCTTACCAGCCTCCAAGCCCTGAGGCCGGGCTCCGTCCACAGACCCATTGAACCTGCTGGATACGGAGCTGGGTACCGTTCAGGGACAAGGCCCTGCAACTTTCAGGTACTCTGTGTCCCCGTACAGACAGGCACGCACACGCCAGACTTGCTGGGTGTGTTAGTGCGCCGGGGACAGTAGCGCTGCACGCTGGGGTTTGAGTCTCAGCAGCTTAGCTGTGTGGATTCATGTGCTGGGAACTACCGCGCCGGCCACTCTCGGAGCGGCGGAGCGGCTGGGACTTGTAGTGCGCCGGGGACTTAGCGCCGACCGCGCTTTTACGGCGGCGGCGCTTATAAATTTAGTCCCCGGCTTTTGCAGCCTAGCTCCGCTTCGTTCCCGCCCCCTCCCTGTCACTCAGGGAATGGGACAGACGCTGTGCAATCGTCAGCGCCGAGGGCTGGAGCCTTATTTACATGCTCCAGCCCTCTCACTAGGCACAGTGGGACGCAGGTTTCCCGCTTTTGGTCTGAGCACGCCCAGGGCCCGCCCCTCTCCACAGGACGCCGGCAGCCATTCCTGCATGCAGTCTGGCTGGAGGACGGACACAGGCTCTGGGAGACCCAGACTAGGGATTTCTGGCGACCACACACCCGCGTTTAGCGGGCGGTAAGCAGCACATTAGTGCTGGCCCCACTAGTGCCACAGTGTGTATTGGTGTACTTTTTCCTGTACCAGATATATATATATATATATATATATACTGCACTGTACGGTCGCTTCTTGGCTGTATACCCCTATATTGCTCTGAGGAGACAGCAACATGTCATCCACAAAACGCAAGGGTGCCAAGGCACGGGCTGTATACACTGCTTGTACAGCATGTGGGGCTAATCTACCAGCAGGCTCCAACGACTCTCATTGTGTGCAATGTTCAGTCCCAGTGGCACTTCGTCAGCCAGAGCATATGGTGGTGGTAGCCCAGGCAGAGACGCCTGTGAACCCTGCCCCGGTGACGGGGACAGAATTTGCAGTCTTTGCTGATAAAATGTCTGTGACTATGACAAAAATCCTGGAGACCTTGCAGTCCAGGCCAGTTGCTCAGACCATGGACACTGCTGTGGCTATGTTCCCAGGTCCCCCTCAGTTGGAACTAATCCGTACTTCAAGGGGGTCCCAGGCATCACAGGCTGAGGGCTCTGACTCTGATGACAGTCCCAGGCCGCCTAAGCGAGCTCGCTGGGAGAGATCCTCCACGTCATCACGCGGGTCAGGGTCTCAGCGAGAAGGGTCTCTATATGATGAGACAGAGGTGGGTGATCAGGAGTCTGGTCCTGACACCGCACTCAATTTGGATACGCCAGATGGTGACGCCATGGTAAATGACCTTATAGCGGCCATCAATAGGCTGTTTGATATTTCTCCACCAGCCCCTTCAGCAGAGGAGGCAGCTGCCCAGCAGGAGAAATTCCATTTCCTGTATCCCAAGCGAAAATTGAGTACTTTTCTGGACCACTCGGACTTCAGGGAATCAATCCAGAAACACCATGCTTATCCGGACAAGCGTTTTTCCAAACGTATGAAGGATACACGTTATCCCTTTCCCCCTGACGTGGTCAAACGCTGGACCCAGTGTCCAAAAGTGGACCCTCCAATATCCAGGCTTGCAGCTAGATCCATAGTTGCAGTGGAGGATGGGGCTTCACTTAAAGATGCCAATGACAGACAGATGGACCTTTGGTTGAAATCTGTCTATGAAGCTATTGGCGCGTCGTTTGCTCCAGCATTCGCGGCCGTGTGGGCGCTCCAAGCTATTTCAGCTGGTCTGGCACAGGTGGACTCTTTCTTAAGTCCAGCAGTGCCGCAAGTGGCGTCCTTAACTACGCAAATGACTGCGTTTGCGACCTACGCTATCAATGCGGTACTAGACTCTACGAGCCGTACCTCAATGGCATCCGCCAACTCTGTAGTTTTGCGCAGAGCCTTGTGGTTAAAAGAATGGAAAGCAGATTCTGCTTCTAAAAAATGTTTAACCAGCTTGCCATTATCTGGAGACAGACTGTTTGGTGAGCAATTGGCGGAAATCATTAAACAGTCCAAAGGTAAGGACTCTTCCTTACCCCAGCCCAGATCAAGCAAACCTCCACAGAGGAAGTGGCAGTCAAGGTTTCGGTCCTTTCGAGGCTCGGGCAAGCCCCAATTCTCCTCGTCCAAAGGGACTCAGAAAGAGCAAAGGAGCTCTGATTCCTGGCGGACTCACTCACGCCCCAAGAAAGCAACCGGAGGTACCGCTTCTAAGGCGGCTGCCTCATGACTTTCGGCCGCCTCCCTCCGCATCCTCGGTCGGTGGCAGGCTCTCCCGCTTTTGCGACATTTGGCTGCCACAGGTCAAAGACCGGTGGGTAACAGACATTTTGTCTCACGGGTACAGGATAGAGTTCAGTTCTCGTCCTCCGCCTCGGTTCTTCAGAACTTCCCCACATCCCGACCGAGCAGATGCCCTTCTGCAGGCGGTGCATTCTCTAAGAGCAGAAGGAGTGGTGGTCCCTGTTCCTCTTCGGGAACAAGGACAAGGTTTTTACTCCAATCTCTTTGTGGTGCCAAAAAAGGACGGCTCATTCCGTCCTGTTCTGGACCTAAAACTGCTCAACAAGCATGTGAACGCCAGGCGGTTCCGGATGGAATCCCTCCGCTCAGTCATTGCCTCAATGGCTCAAGGAGATTTCCTAGCATCAATAGACATCAAAGATGCTTATCTCCACGTGCCGATTGCTACAGAGCACCAACGCTTTCTACGCTTCGTGATAGGAGACGACCATCTTCAGTTCGTAGCTCTGCCATTTGGTCTGGCGACAGCCCCACGGGTGTTCACCAAGGTCATGGCGGCAGTGGTAGCAGTCTTGCACTCTCAGGGACACTCTGTGATCCCTTACTTGGACGATCTACTTGTCAAGGCACCCTCTCAAGAGGCATGCCAACTCAGCCTGAACGTTGCACTGGAGACTCTCCAGACGTTCGGGTGGATCATCAACTTCTCAAAGTCAAATCTGTTACCGACCCAATCACTGACGTATCTTGGCATGGAGTTTCATACTCTCTCAGCGATAGTGAAACTTCCGCTGGACAAGCAGCGGTCACTACAGACTGGGGTGCAGGCTCTCCTTCAAAGTCAGTCGCACTCCTTAAGACGCCTCATGCACTTCCTCAGGAAGATGGTGGCGGCAATGGAGGCGGTTCCGTTTGCGCAGTTTCATCTGCGCCCACTTCAATGGGACATTCTCCGCCAATGGGACGGGAAGTCAACATCCCTGGACAGGAAAGTCTCCCTTTCCCAGACGGCCAAGGACTCTCTGCAGTGGTGGCTTCTTCCCACCTCATTATCACAGGGAAGATCCTTCCTACCACCATCCTGGGCGGTGGTCACGACAGACGCGAGTCTGTCAGGGTGGGGAGCAGTTTTTCTCCACCACAGGGCTCAGGGTACGTGGACCCAGCAGGAGTCCACCCTTCAGATCAATGTTCTGGAAATCAGAGCAGTGTATCTTGCCCTACTAGCCTTCCAGCAGTGGCTGGAAGGAAGGCAGATCCGAATTCAGTCGGACAACTCCACAGCGGTGGCATACATCAACCACCAAGGGGGGACACGCAGTCGGCAAGCCTTCCAGGAAGTCCGGCGGATTCTGATGTGGGTGGAAGCCACGGCCTCCACCATATCCGCAGTTCACATCCCCGGCGTAGAAAACTGGGAAGCAGACTTCCTCAGTCGCCAGGGCATGGACGCAGGGGAATGGTCCCTTCACCCGGACGTGTTTCAGGAAATCTGTCGCCGCTGGGGAAGGCCGGACGTCGACTTAATGGCGTCCCGGCACAACAACAAGGTCCCAACCTTCATGGCACGGTCTCGCGATCACAGAGCTCTGGCGGCAGACGCCTTAGTGCAAGATTGATCGCAGTTCCGGCTCCCTTATGTGTTTCCACCTCTGGCACTCTTGCCCAGGGTGCTACGCAAGATCAGATCCGACTGCAGCCGCGTCATACTAGTCGCCCCAGACTGGCCAAGGAGGGCGTGGTATCCGGATCTGTGGCATCTCACGGTCGGCCAACCGTGGGCACTACCAGACCGACCAGACTTGCTGTCCCAAGGGCCGTTTTTCCATCGGAATTCTGCGGCCCTGAACCTGACTGTGTGGCCATTGAGTCCTGGATCCTAGCGTCTTCAGGATTATCCCAAGGGGTCGTTGCCACCATGAGACAGGCTAGGAAGCCCACGTCCGCTAAGATCTACCACAGAACGTGGAGGATATTCTTATCCTGGTGCTCTGCTCAGGGAGTGTCTCCCTGGCCATTTGCATTGCCTACATTTCTTTCTTTCCTGCAATCTGGGTTAGAAAAAGGTTTATCGCTCGGCTCCCTTAAAGGGCAAGTCTCGGCGCTATCCGTCTTTTTTCAGAAGCGTCTAGCACGACTTTCAAAGGTACGCACGTTCCTGCAGGGGGTTTGTCATATCGTACCCCCGTACAAGCGGCCGTTAGATCCATGGGATCTGAACAGGGTACTGGTTGCCCTCCAGAAGCCGCCCTTCGAGCCTCTGAGGGAGGTTTCACTTTCTAGACTATCACAGAAAGTGGCTTTTCTGGTAGCGATCACATCTCTTCGGAGGGTGTCTGAGCTAGCAGCGCTGTCATCCAAGGCTCCCTTCCTGGTCTTCCACCAGGACAAGGTAGTGCTGCGACCCATTCAGGAGTTTCTCCCGAAGGTGGTATCCTCTTTTCATCTTAATCAGGATATCTCTTTGCCTTCGTTTTGTCCTCATGCAGTTCATCGCTATGAGAAGGATTTACATTTGTTAGATCTGGTGAGAGCACTCAGAATCTACATTTCCCGCACGGCGCCCCTGCGCCGTTCGGATGCACTCTTTGTCCTTGTCGCTGGTAAGCGCAAAGGGTCGCAGGCTTCCAAGGCCACCCTGGCTCGATGGATCAAAGAACCAATTCTTGAAGCCTACCGTTCTGCTGGGCTTCCGGTTCCATCAGGGCTGAAGGCCCATTCTACCAGAGCCGTGGGTGCGTCCTGGGCATTACGACACCAGGCTACGGCTCAACAGGTGTGCCAGGCAGCTACCTGGTCGAGTCTGCACACTTTCACCAAACATTATCAGGTGCATACCTATGCTTCGGCGGACGCCAGCCTAGGTAGAAGAGTCCTGCAGGCGGGCAGTTGCCTCCCCGTAGGGGAGGGCTGTCTTTGCAGCTCTAACATGAGGTATTTCTTTACCCACCCAGGGACAGCTTTTGGACGTCCCAACCGTCTGGGTCTCCCAATTGAGCGCCGAAGAAGAAGGGAATTTTGTTACTTACCGTAAATTCCTTTTCTTCTAGCTCCTATTGGGAGACCCAGCACCCGCCCTGTTGTCCTTCGGGATTGTTGGTTGTTTTTCGGGTACACATGTTGTTCATGTTGAATGGTTTTCAGTTCTCAGACGTTACTTCGGAGTGAATTTGTTTAAACCAGTTATTGGCTTTCCTCCTTCTTGCTTTTGCACTAAAACTGGTGAGCCAGTGATCCCACTGGGGGTGTATAGCCAGAAGGGGAGGGGCCTTACACTTTTTAGTGTAATTGCTTTGTGTGGCCTCCGGAGGCAGTGCTATACACCAATCGTCTGGGTCTCCCAATAGGAGCTAGAAGAAAAGGAATTTACGGTAAGTAACAAAATTCCCTTCTTTGTCCATTACATTCTCTCTAGATACTGTCCACTTTTTAATACATTGACCATTCTATTTTATAGCTGATGGCCGACAAATTGCTGCTAACATGAGAGGGATAGGGATGATGCCTAATGATATTCCGGAGTGGAAAAAGCATGCTTTTGGAGGTAATAAGGCCTCTTATGGCAAGAAGACACAGATGTCAATCATAGAACAGAGGGAGAGTTTACCTATCTACAAGCTGAAGGAGCAGCTGGTGCAGGTAATGATTTAAACTTGACGTATGGATTTAAAGGGCTGTCCACTCCCAGACAACCCCTGCTTAATTACATCAGAACCCTAATTAAGATAAAGAAATCATGTAAACTCTTCCTGCATTGACGCTGTTGCAGAGATGTCAGCGCCGCTGTTTACAGAGGGTGGTTTGACTTGTGTCATGTGTCAGCTGCAACGAATTAATGGCTGCTTTTTGGCAGATGTCCACCCTGATGAAATCGCACAGGCTGCAGCTGACTAGTAACTGCTCATTAGCTACAACCTGCTGGTGACACAAGAAGTCAGGCCACTCTCTAGTAACATTGACATCACTGGATTGGCACTGCGGCAAGGTTTTGTTTTAATTAGGGTCCTGAGTTGATTAAAGAGGTTTCTCACTAATTTAACATTGATGGGCTATCCTTAGGGGTACTTTGCACGCTGCGACATCGCTAGCGATCTCGTTAGCGATGTGAAATGCTAGATCGCAAGTGCGTTCTTTCGAGATCGCACATGCGTAAAATGACCTATGTGCGATCTCGAAAGATCGCACTTGCGATCTAGCATTTCACATTGCTAACGAGATCGCTAGCAATGTCGCATCGTGCAAAGTACCCCTTAGGATAGGTCATCGGTGTCTGATCAACCGGGGTTCCACACCCCGCACCCTCGCCAATGAGCTGTTGTCGGTGGCAGCGACAGCAGGAAATTCTCAGTTCCCTCAGCTTCTCAGTCTTCTGAAAGTGGCCACTGCCGTGTACTACACATCCACCTCCAATTCAAATCAGTAGGAGGCAAATGTGCAATACACGGCCACTATCAGAAGAGTGAGCAGCTCCAGAACTGAGCATTTACTGCTGCTGCCACCGGCACCAGAAATAGCTGGTCGGCGGGGGTCCGACCCCAGCTGATCAGACATTGATGATTTATCCTAAGCTTAGGTCATCAATGTTTAAGTAGTGGACAATCTCTTTAAGCAAGTGTTAGGTTTGTCCACTACTGGATATTCTTAAAAAAACAAACATTCAGAAGCTCAAAGTGGATTTAGTGTGCGGTGATGCTCACTTGCTGGATTATTTTCTTGAGCTGTTGCTTTTTGATAGCATTTTAGTTGAGCCCCATTGAGGCAAAGCTGTGATCAGTGACTACAATTTAGCTGCAGTGCCTACAGTGGTCTAGGGTAGCACACGCCCCTGTTTCTTCATTGGTTCATGATGCCGATTGGTCCCTCCCCCTGCAGCTCTGCCCCCTCAGATTGGCTGCGGTGCCTGTGCTCTGACTTCAAGCGGAGCCTGTGCTTAGAGGGCTGATTTATATTCCAGCTACAGATAGAAAAAATGACTATAAAGTACAAATGAGTAAAATACCCATGAGAAAAAAAATTCGGATCTTCGGTACACATACTGTAACAACGATCCTGAGGGGCAGGCTAGAGGTTGCTGTAATGACTTGAGGTTATACAAGTATAGGAAAACACTAATGATATGGGTATTTCCTATGTGTTTGGCAAAGGCTGGATGTCCGCCCCTCCCCCATAGTACATAGAGCTTCATTACCAGCAACAATCCCTGCTGAAAAATCGGTTTTGATCATATGACCTTAAAGGGAAAACCGGCAAATGCAATTCATGCACATTGAAAGCCACAACCGTTTTTATTCTAATACTAAGATGCTCCCGTCGTAAAGATCCGCATCAGACGGGTTTCCTGGTCATGACATACTGCCGACCTATCCCAGGGATCATCAGTATCCGATCAGGGGGTCCAACATCTCACACCCCCACTAGTAAGCGGCTATTTTGGCCGTCGGATGTAAGCCCTTTGAACAGATTTGACCAGCACAGCTCCATTCACTGTGCCGGTGCTGCAGAACAGCTCCTATTCCCAGATACAGAGATGTCCTCTATGTCCTGACCAGGAAATCATCCCTGCAACAATGCTATACTGACAAATGTTTATATTTTTCCCCACAAGGCTGTTCACGACAATCAGATTTTGATTGTCATCGGTGAAACCGGTTCAGGAAAGACCACCCAAATTACCCAATATCTGGCTGAAGCTGGTTACACGACGAGGGGTAAAATTGGATGCACTCAGCCCAGAAGAGTGGCTGCAATGTCTGTGCAAAGCGTGTCTCTGAAGAATACGGGTGCTGCTTGGGTCAGGAGGTGGGTAGTTACTTTGTATATTTTTCTCAGTACATGGCATTTTTTCTGTGAAAAAAATATATGCTCTTTCAATCAGATGACCAAAAAGGCAAAGGCCAGCTTCTAAACTTGAGGCTGAGCACACATTTCATTTTAAATTTAGAATTACACGTGAGAAATGAGCCCACCAGAAATTCTTTTCTCTCCCTCCCTCTCTTGCTTTTTTCTGTCTTCCCTTTTTCCCTTTCTCTGTTTTTTTTTCCTCCTCCTCTCTTCTCATTTTATCCCCCCTCCCTTTCCAGTTCCTTCCCCCCTTCCTGTTTTTACCCCCCCCCCCCTCTTCCGGGTTTTTTCGCCCCCTTCCCATTTTTTCCCCGCCTCCTTCCCATTTTTCGTCCCCCTTCCCATTTTTTTTTACCAACCTCTTCCCGTTTTTTTTTGCTACCCTCTTCCCGGTTTTCTGACCACCGGTTTTCTCCACCCCCTCCTTCCAGGTTTTCCGACACCTCCCCCCCCTCTTTCCAGGTTTTTCGACCCCTCTTTCCAGTTTTTCCGACACCCCCTCTTTCCGGTTTTCCGCCCCCCCCCCCCACCCACTGTTCCCGGTTTTCCGCCCCACCCCCACCACCACCCCCTGTTCTCGGTTTTCTGACCCCCCCCCCTTCCTTCCCGTTTTTCCTGCCCTCTTCCCGTTTTTCCCTTCCCCGTTTTCCTCCCCTTTCCTGTTTTTACCCCCTCTTCCTGTTCCCCCCCCTTCCCGTTTTTTTGCCATCTTCCCAGTTTTCCGACCCCCTTTTCCCAGTTTTCCAACACCTCCCCCCCCCTTCCCGGTTTTCCGACACCCTCCCCTCTTCCCGGTTTTCCGACACCCCTCTTCCCGGTTTTCCGACACCCTCCCCCCTTCCCGTATTTTTTCCCCAACGTCTTCCCGTTTTTTTTTCCCGCCCTCTGCCCGTTTTTCCCTTCCCATTTTTTCTCTCCCTTCCTTTTTTTACCCCCTCTTCCTGTTCTCCCCCCCCCCCCCCCGGTTTTCCGATTCAACCCCCCCCCCTCTGTCTTCCCGGTCTTCCGACACCCCCCCTCTTCCCGGTTTTCCGACACCCCCCCCCCTCTTCCCGGTTTTCCGACACCCCCCCCCCCCCCTCTTCCCGGTTTTCCGACCCCCTTCCCGGTTTTCCGACACCCCCCCTCTTCCCGGTTTTCCGACACCCCCCCCCTCTTCCCGGTTTTCCGACCCCCCCCCCACCCCCTTTTCCCGTTTTTTTTTCTCTGCCTTTTTCCTGTTTTTCCGCCCTTTTCCCGTTTTTTCCGCCCTTTTCCTGTTTTTCGCTTCCTGTTTTTCCTCCACTTTCTTGTTTTTACCCCTCCTTCTTGTTCCCCTCTTCCCGGTTTTTTGACCCCTCTTCCTGGTTTTCGGACCTTTCTTCCCAACCCCTCTTCCCGTTTTTTTTTTTTTACCCCTCTTACCGACCCCTTTCCGGTTTTCCGTCCCCTCTTTCCGGATTTCCGTCCCCTCTTTCCGGATTTCCGTCCCCTCTTTCCGGATTTCCGTCCCCTCTTTCCGGATTTCCGTCCCCTCTTTCCGGATTTCCGTCCCCTCTTTCCGGATTTCCGTCCCCTCTTTCCGGATTTCCGTCCCCTCTTTCCGGATTTCCGTCCCCTCTTTCCGGATTTCCGTCCCCTCTTTCCGGATTTCCGTCCCCTCTTTCCGGATTTCCGTCCCCTCTTTCCGGATTTCCGTCCCCTCTTTCCGGATTTCCGTCCCCTCTTTCCGGATTTCCGTCCCCTCTTTCCGGATTTCCGTCCTCTTTCCGGATTTCCGTCCCCTCTTTCCGGATTTCCGTCCCCTCTTTCCGGATTTCCGTCCCCTCTTTCCGGATTTCCGTCCCCTCTTTCCGGAATTCCGTCCCCTCTTTCCGGAATTCCGTCCCCTCTTTCCGGAATTCCGTCTCCTCTTTCCGGATTTCCGTCCCCTCTTATTTCCGGTTTTCCACCTTTCCGACCCCTCTTCCACTTTTTTTTACCCCTCTTTCCGGTTTTCCGACCCTTCTTCCCGGTTTTCCGCCCCCCCACCCCCTGTTCTCGGTTTTCCGACACCCACCCTTTTCCCCGGTTTTCCGACCCCCCCCCACCCCCTTTTCCCGTTTTTTTTTTTCCTGCCTTTTTCCTGTTTTTCCGCCCTTTTCCTGTTTTTCCGCCCTTTTCCTGTTTTTCCGCCCTTTTCCTGTTTTTCCGCCCTTTTCCTGTTTTTCGCTTCCTGTTTTCCCTCCACTTTCTTGTTTTTATCCCTCCTTTTTGTTCCCCTCTTCCCGGTTTTTTGACCCCTCTTCCTGGTTTTCGGACCTTTCTTCCCAACCCCTCTTCCCGTTTTTTTTTAACCCTCTTACCGACCCCTTTCCGGATTTCCGTCCCCTCTTTCCGGATTTCCATCCCCTCTTTCCGGATTTCCGTCCCCTCTTTCCGGATTTCCGTCCCCTCTTTCCGGATTTCCGTCCCCTCTTTCCGGATTTCCGTCCCCTCTTTCCGGATTTCCGTCCCCTCTTTCCGGATTTCCGTCCCCTCTTTCCGGATTACCGTCCCCTCTTTCCGGATTACCGTCCCCTCTTTCCGGATTTCCGTCCCCTCTTATTTCCGGATTTCCGTCCCCTCTTATTTCCGGATTTCCGTCCCCTCTTATTTCCGGATTTCCGTCCCCTCTTATTTCCGGATTTCCGTCCCCTCTTATTTCCGGATTTCCGTCCCCTCTTATTTCCGGATTTCCACCTTTCCGACTTCTCTTCCAGTTTTTTTTACCCCTCTTTCCGGTTTTCCGACCCTTCTTCCCGGTTTTCCGCCCCCCCCCCCACTCCCTGTTCTAGGTTTTCTGACCCCCCCTCCCTTCCTTCCCGTTTTTTCCTGCCCTCTTCCCGTTTTTCCCTTCCCGGTTTTCCTCCCCTTTCCTGTTTTTACCCCCTGTTCCCCCCCCCTTCCCGTTTTTTTACCGCCATCTTTCCGGATTTCCGTCCCCTCTTTCCGGATTTCCATCCCCTCTTTCCGGATTTCCGTTCCCGATTTCCTTCCCCTCTTTCCGGATTTCCGTCCCCTCTTTCTGGATTTCCGTCCCCTCTTTCCGGATTTCCGTTCCGGATTTCCGTCCCCTCTTTCTGGATTTCCGTCCCCTCTTTCTGGATTTCCGTCCCCTCTTTCCGGATTTCCGTCCCCTCTTTCCGGATTTCCGTCCCCTCTTTCCGGATTTCCGTCCCCTCTTTCCGGATTTCCGTCCCCTCTATCCGGATTTCCGTCCCCTCTTTCCGGATTTCCGTCCCCTCTTTCCGGATTTCCGTCCCCTCTTTCCGGATTTCCGTCCCCTCTTTCCGGATTTCCGTCCCCTCTTTCCGGATTTCCGTCCCCTCTTTCCGGATTTCCGTCCCCTCTTTCCGGATTTCCGTCCCCTCTTTCCGGATTTCCGTCCCCTGTTTCCGGATTTCCGTCCCCTCTTTCCGGATTTCCGTCCCCTCTTTCCGGATTTCCGTCCCCTCTTATTTCCGATTTTCCACCTTTCCGACCCCTCTTCCAGTTTTTTTTATCCCTCTTCCCGACCTCTTTCCGGTTTTCCGACCCTTCTTCCCGGTTTTCCGACCCCCACCCCTCTTCCCGCGGTTTTCTGACCCCTTTTCCCGGTTTTCCAATCACCCCCCTCTTCCCGTTTTTTTTCCTGCCCTTCTCCCGTTTTCCCGTTTTTGTTTTTTTTTTACTCCTCTTATTGACCTTTCTTTCCGGGTTTCTGACCCCTCTTTCCGGGTTTCTGACCCCTCTTTCCGGGTTTCTGACCCCTCTTTCCGGGTTTCTGACCCCTCTTTCCGGGGTTCTGACCCCTCTTTCCGGGGTTCTGACCCCTCTTTCCGGGGTTCTGACCCCTCTTTCCGCTTTTCCGACCCTTCTTTCCGCTTTTCCGACCCTTCTTTCCGCTTTTCCGACCCCTCTTTCCGCTTTTCCGACCCCTCTTTCCGCTTTTCCGACCCCTCTTTCCGCTTTTCCGACCCCTCTTTCCGCTTTTCCGACCCCCTCTTTCCGCTT